>NC_056746.1:1559812801-1559865301 GCF_019279795.1 Protopterus annectens
ATATATATATATATATATATATATATATATATATATATATATATAAATACATACAGATTATATATATATATATATATATATATATATATAAAGACACACACACACACACACACACACACACACACACACACACACACACACACACACACACACACATACATTTGGGTCATTTGTTCTTCTCCAGTTGGTAAGATCCACCATACTATGCTACAATTGATCATTCAGCTTGAATATATTAGTTTCAAGGCCAATAAATGACCTCAATACCCCATCCTGGTTGTGTTGGGCTGATTCTGGCCTATGCTAAATAGTGAATTTGAATAGTTGAAAATATAAGGCCCATCATTAGAACTCTTCATTCCTATCTGTTTGTTTATACAGCCATAAAAATGGGATGTATGGTCTTTTGTTACATTTTAAGGGGGTAAGCACCCACTTAATAACTAGGCATTCCCTTTCTGCCTTGCTTAACTTGCAGCCTAGGGCACACACTTGATGTGCCTCCCCATCAAAAATTTATATAGACTATAAATGGTTTGCTAAAATAAAGAAATGTTAAAACAGGCTGTGAATGTAGTGCTTCTATTAATTACTTATAAGCAGCATTGACTTCCACTGGCCACTTTATTTGGGGACATATTTCATGTAGTTTGGTCTATGAAGGAAAATGCTATTTTTGCAAACTGAGGTACAAACATCTGATAATAGCCAACTAATCCCAACAACACCCTCATTTATTTGTTAGTGTATCATATATCCTAGATATTTAACCTCTGTTATGTCCTCCTTGCTCTTGGAAGTATTAGTAGTTAAGGTGTCTTGTTTTAAGTTATCTAATACAGCCTGTAACTCAGCAATATGGGAGTACCAACACCTGCAGTGGATGATAATGCTATCCCAAGTAGACAGTAGCAGAATAGCTACAAGGCTCTAGTATTCAGTCTGTGAGCTGGCTGACAGGTTGCAGGGTGATCTTGCAATGTACAAAAAGCAAATTACCCCTTAAGGACATCAAATGTTTCAGCTACATGGCTTCTAAATATCCATGACTTTTTTACCCTTTAACTTTGTATGGTTATATTCAGGCGAGTAAAGCCAAACCCCAATCCTCAGCTACCGGGGTTTGACTTTACTGACCAGAATGAACCATAAATACTTAAAAAGTGAAAATGTCATGGGCATCAGAAGCTATGCAGCTGAAACATTTGATGTCCTTAAGGGATCATTTGCATATATCCCATGGGCCTCCATTACAGGAGGTTTAAAGTATCACACAATGAACACTCTAGTGTGGCTGGGTTTTTCTTGCAGTTTATGGTTTGTCTGTGTGACATTTTTATCCTTTGGTTTGCAACCTAAAAGGAAGACAGTATACTGGAATAATTCTGCAGGAGTTCTGAAAAACATTTTGTTTTCTTTAGCTTCATTTGTAAGACGGACTTGCCGGTACCCCTTGGTGAAGTCTCATGTAGTAAGGAGCCTTCTCCTACCCAATCTTTCTATGACTTGATCTAGTCAGATGTTAGGTAACTATCTAATTTTGAGATACTGTTCATGTACCTACAATCATTACAGGGCCTAATTTTTCTGTCCAGTTTAGGGACAAATGCTGCAGGGTTATTTCACTCACTGTTTGACTCTTCTGTTTCTCTCACACTAAGCACCTTGTATGTTTCTCCTTGCACTGGTATTCTGTGCAGTTTTTTTATTAACCTTTTCTCCTGGAGTGGCCTGAATATGATATTGAATCAGGTTTATTCTGCCTGACTTCTCTAGAGACACGTCCTTGTTCCATAACAGAAACTCTTATTTCTTATTTCTGTGGCTTATATACTGCATCATCTACCTGAACTGCAGCCCCTGAGGTAAGTTTTCTTGGATGAGTTTTCTTTTTTCACTAATGTTAATAGCATCTGCTGCTAAACCAACTGCAGAGGCTTCATAATGATAATATGTTATAGCTGTTCTGTTCTTCTCTTACTAGCCTTCCTAACTCTGTGGTTTATGTCATTTAGATGTTCTGTTTCATAGGTTCATAGGACAATACTAGGCTATTGGCCCGGAGGTTCTTATAAGCCTAGCCAAGAATTTCACCCATGCTCCCACAAAGTCAACACCTATTTTCCCTGTCCATTTTGTGAAATGGAACCTGCCATTTACCTGCAAATGTGCTTTCTTCAGACATAATCAAAGCAAACACATTGTTTCCAGCTTTAAAATCTATGTTTCTTGTATTTTTATTCTAAACTTCTTGGATTGTAGACTAAGCTCTCTCCAACTGTTCCCACTGGAACACCACAACTTTCAGCCTGTCTTGTATGTTGGTATATTATTCTAAGACATTTTTAAATGTGTTTTTCTTTTCTTCTAAGTTTCTCTGGCAATACATAATAGTCCACATGGGTACTTTAAAAAGAATAACTCCAAATGACTAAACCCTGTCAATGGTTGTAACACTTCACTAATGGAAAATAGGAAGTACAGCATTAAATGTTACCTGTTTGTGCTGTCTTCCTCAGTAATTTTTTTATTCAGCATAAGCATTAATATTCAATTATGATGTTTCATTGATTTAGCCATCTGGAATGGTACCCTGAAGATTTTAAATGTTTTAACTTTAAGCAATGACACACTTAGAGAAATATTCTGGACATAAGCGGTGTCTGCTGGCTAGTGAGTATTTTCTTAGGTTTATCCACTCTGAAAATAATAAAGACTTGCTCTCTAGTTATAGCTTTAGCCATATGTAATGAGATAGCTTTGGGGTATATAGTCACCTAGTCCAAAATAAATGAAATATATATTGAAACTCATGGCTATGAGACTGTCCTTAGCAATATATTCAAACAGAACCTCATTGATAGGCATTTGACTCAGTGTATTTTTAATGCCTGGGTGAGGATCTGTCTTCTGGCATTTCCCAGACTTTTGCGGCATCTAGGACAGACATTCTCAACTTCTTTCATTACCCCCGGCCATTAAAATCTTTCTAAGATGGTTGCTTTTATTTTGCCCATTCCTTAGTGCCTCCCTAGTACTGTGGCTATGAAGTAATCTCAACAACAGAATTCTGACAGGCTTGTGTACCAACGGCTAACTAACTACTTCCTGTCTATCCTTATTTGCTCTATGGAAGTCGTTCTGTAACTCAAAGTATTGATAAGAAGTTGGGACATCTTGTTCACTTCATGGTCTCCAACTCTAGTTGGATTTTCTCCTGCTTGTGGAACATTAGCAACCACAAAATACATCAGTCTTATAAAAGAGCACTGTCTGATATATAGAAGAACATAAAAATGCAAGTTTCTTTCAAACAAATAAACAACAAAACAAAAATAAAACATATATATAAAACAACAAGGCTACAGACCCACAAAAATCTTTATTAAATTCTCTAGCACTTCAGCAAAAAGCCTTCAAGGAGTAAAATAGCGAAAAATATCATCTTCACATCTTTTATACATACGAAATCAATTAATAAAAATCAAACAATAAAACAATTGCATTTAAATAGCCATTAATTAACTCTTAAGATACCCTATACTTATTTAAAAACATATCAATAATAAATTATTTATAACATACATTTCCAATTACATTCTATATTTAAACCCTTAGGTATCAAAGTGCTATATTTTAAAATATACGCAGTTTCCTTACAGAATAATTTGTCTTTTAATAGGTTTTCCTCACCAGATTTCACACTCAACTGTTCTAACAGTCCCTTGTAACAACAGAGCATTACTTTGATGATACTGTTTAAAATGTGATGCAACTGTTCTTTCTCAGGGAGATTCAATAAGCCCTGCACTGTAATTCTTTCATGATGGCACATCCCACAATGAATTTTAGATTCAGTAAGTGATGTGTAGAGGTGTGCACCCCTGCACAAACAAGAAGAACACCATGGCATGCTAATTACAGCATAAGCAGCTGAATTGCATACTAATCAACCAATCCAACACAGTGGAGCTATTCAACAAGCTGTAAAGCATCCGTGTAGACTCTTTGCTGTTTTTTGCTATGAATTCCAAAACTTTTGGAATACAGTCATGGAAAGGAGTTTACACAGACAGAATGTTAGGGGCTGCTGCTGCTGCTTTAATACATTTGTATATGCTACAGGCTGAAGCGAATGCTGCTGCTAATAGGCCTAGGCTGAGAAGGAGGAGAGTTTTCAGGCCCCGTTTAACTTTTCACAACCTGCATGATATGGGAATTGTAGAGCACTACAGGGCACTACAGGCTGGACAGGGACACACTACTGAAACACTGTGACCTCTGCTGTCCTCAACTCAGAGCCAGAGCTAACTGAGGGGAAACCCATCTCAATGAAAACAAAGGTATGTGTAGTTTTAGAATCTTAGCTACATGCACCATTCAAAGACCAACAGGGGACATGCTGGGGGTGTCACCGGCATCAGTTTCCAGTATCCTCCACCAATTCCTGAATGCTATGCTCCAACATGCCAGTGACCACATATATTTTCCCTGTACTCCTAAGGAGAGGGCCAGAAATATTCAGGAGTTCTACCATGTAGCACACTACCCTGAAGTACTTGGTGCCATAGATTGCACACATATAGAAATTAAGGCACCACCTGGGGAAAAGGGTAGGGTCTACATAAACAGAAAGGGCTACCACTCTTTCAACTGCCAAATCATGTGTTATGCCAAGGAATCATCTTGAATGTGTGTGCTGGCAACCCTGACAGTTACCATGACTCACATATCTGGCACACCTCCCAACTGTACCAGATGTCTGCTAGGGGGGATATCCTACAGGGTCATTTACTGGGATATGTAGGCTATGCAATGGAACCATGGCTGATGACACCCATCAGAAATGCACACACACACCCATAGAATAATGCCATAATGAGGCACATGCTCAAACTAGAAATATCATAGAGCATATGTTTGGGTTGCTAAAGTCATGGTTCTGGTTCCTAGACACATCTAGGAGAATCCTGCAGTACAATTCATGGACATGTACAGAAATATTCACAGTATGTGCCATGCTACACAGCGTCATCCTGAAGAAACAGCTTCAGCAGGATCAGCAAGGGGTAGGGGCACACATCCCACCACCAAGGCCAAGCTGACCACACCCACAGGCAGTTAAGGAGTCAGAGAGGGAACCACCAGCTGCTGTGGATGTAAGCAGACATAGGCATGTTCAATATGCCCTTGCATTGGGTAAGAGACAATGGACAGCACACTTACTCACCACCTAGAGGCCTAAAACCTCATCCTTCTCACTTAGCACCAAGTAAGCTATGCACCCTGAGCATCAGACACAAAGCATATGTATCCCTGAATCTGAAAGTTAGAAAACAGGGAAATGGCACAGTTATCATCACTTAAACAGGCTGTTGGGGGGGGGGGGGCAGGAACCCTAGGCTAACACAAAAGGTCGATAAATGTGTGTGAGTAAGAAAGACAAGCAGGCAGACATTTGGATAAGGCAACAAATGTAAAATGAGACAAAATGAGTAACTATTTTGTGTGTGTGTGTATGTGTGTATGAGTGTGTGTGTGTGTGTGTGTGTGTGTGTGTGTGTGTGTGTGTGTGTGTGTGTGTGTGTGTGTGTGTGTGTGTGTGTGTCTGTATGCCTTCAGGTGAAATTGGTGTGTGAGTGTCTGCATGAACACAGTCAAGCTCTGCGCTAGCTCTACATCTTGGTATGTTGGACAGGTGTGAGCCATGCATGGTAGAGGTGGCAATTCATTGTTGTCGTCCCTGACCAAGAGAACTGGCTCTACCAGGAGTTGCACTAGCACATCCATGCCCACTATTAGATGTAGTTCTGCAACCTGAACATGACTGATGTCTGTTGGATGAGCTCCCTTCATGGGGATGCCCAGGACCAGGACCCCATGGCCTGCCACATCTGGGTGTGGAAAGTGATCGGTCATGGCCTCATTACTGACAGCAGATGATGTGGCTGACCTACGACCATGAAGATGCTGTTCCCCTCCCAGCAGATGTTACATCACAGACAATGTTCATTTCATGACAGCTCGCCCCTATTCAAATGTGTCATTCATTCTATCCATAGAAACGGCAATGTGGTGGAGGCAGTCACGCATGTCAGACAGTGCCATATCTACAACCCTGAGCATTTTGTCTGGAGCACCTATGGGAATGTGCCTGTGCCTCCTTGATGGCCCTAAACATAGACTGAGTGGCATGGGAAGAGACATATGTGTCAGGGAGAGGAGGGACAGCAGGTCTCCTCTGAGCAACCCTATCAACCACACTTTGGCTATGGCCAGAGTCAACAGGCACTGAAGCTTCAGCAGCCACACTTGTCTGATCAATGGCCTTGCACTCCACCTTACAATATCAGAGGGCTCACTGGAATGAGTATGGAAAGGTCTACTGGCTGTATCTGATGGAACTGGAGGGGACCATAGGATCATAGGATCATAGGAGATTACTAGGCTATCAACCCTTAGGATATTTCAAACCTAGTTATTTCATCCCAATGTAATACCATAGATACTCTAGTCAATACCCAGGATTGTATTTAATAATGACTGTGCATGTCCAGGAGGGTTGTGACTGCTATCTGCGGTAAAAATGTATGGTGCCCCATCCCCTTTCCAGGTTCATTTTTGAACAGTGTCATAGAGGTGCTCTGCCTCACATGAATTGGCAGCCTATTCCAAAGACATGGCAGTCACTGGGAGACAAATCTGTCCCTCCAGATTCAAGTTGTAGTCCATATTTAGTTCTCTGGAATGGGCAACTCTAGTCTCATTTGATTTATGGATGTGCAGCAAATTCATTAGGTTTGGGCTGGTGATTGCTCTGTAAGCTAGGCATAAGCCTCCACTAAGAAGTCTCTATGATGCTGAGTATAGTGACAGGGACTTTAGTCACTCTGTGTAAGGCATGTGCTGAAGTCCTATGATCTTCTTAGTTAGAAACCACTGAGGTCTCTCCAACTGCTGCAGGTGCTTTGTACGGTACATGCCAAAAGGGGCATTACACTCAATTATGGGCCTGATTAGTGACGAGAATAGAGGGGTTATAATGTCTTTTGCACTAAAAGTGATGCCTTTACTAATCAAGTGTGCTAAGTAGAAAGCCTTCCTTATTACAGTAGACACATGGTGGTCAAAGTTAAGGTCACAGTCTACCTGCGATCCCAGATCTCTTACCACTTTGTAGGTACATAGGGTATTGTTGCTAATTTGATAGTGTGAAGGGACATTGTTTTTACTGAAGGGAATGATGATGCATTTCTTTGCATTCAGCTTGAGACCGTGAGTAAGACACCAGTCACTGGTTTGCATAACACCCTCCTGAACTATACTGACATCATTTGGGGATTCAAGTAATTGCACCCAATTTGCAGTCATTGACAGACTTGGTCAGCCACAACCCCTTAGTTTTGGCCTGAACTTCTGAGAATTATATACCAAACAGTAGGGTGCCCAGCACTGACTCTTATGGCACCCTGATAATGACAGGTGTGCCGGTTGATGTGGAGTCACCCACTTTGTCAGTGTGTGACCAGTTTGTGAGCCAGCTGGTAACCCATCTTACAACAAAGGGGTTTACATTCAGTTCACTAGGTTTATCGGTAATGCCTGAGTGTAGTATTGTGTCAAAGGACTTTGCCAAGACAAGGTATGCTGTGTGCACAGATTTGCCCTCATCAATGGCCCTAGTCACATTTTTTAAGAAATCCACCAGGTTTAACCGGCAGGATCTGCCCTTGATGGAGCAGGATTGGGTCAGATCTAGGGTTTGAAGGTCACCTATATCTTTATTTATGAGGCCCCAGATGATATGTTCCATGGCTTTACAGATGAGGCTGGTCAGACTTATGGGTCTACAATTAGCTGGATCTGCTGCTAAGCCTTCATTGTGGAGGGGAATAACTGCTGCTATTCTCCATTCCACAGGAACAAAGCCTGTGGTTAGGCTGTGATTGAATAGGGTACTTAATGGTGATGCTAGTTCATGTTTTAATTTGTTTAGAAAACAGCCTGGGATGCCATCTGATCCCATAGAAGCTATGTTTTATGCCTTAGACAAGGCTTTAATGACCTGCTCTTCAGATATGTAGGGTGGGAGAGATGTTGGGGGTTAAGTTCTATGATAGGTTTGGAGGTGATGAAGGAGTGAACTTTTCTCCAAATCTGTCCACTTGCAGGTTTGTTATCTCTATGGGATCAGTGTGTGTGATACAGTTAGTCACTAGTTTGGCACATGCTTGGGTCCTATCTTTTAGGCTAAATACATATCCTTGGCAGTGACTGCTAAGTTTTCTCAAAGTTACCCTTAGAGGATTTGACATATTGTCTTATTTGCCTGTTGAGGCTGAGGGGGGTGTTTTTCCATTGTTGGGGCCTTGTCTTAGTTTTCTTAGACAGCAACATTTTGTATTTGATGTAAAGTCTGTTGATGCTGGATGTCCACCAGGGCAACTTTTTTTTTTACTTGGGGCTCTGGCTTTGATTCTCTCTGGAACAGCTGAGTCTATACACTTACACAAGTGATTGCACAGGGCTTTAGTGTAAGCTTTGGTGTATACCACTTCCAGCTGGGTTGGGGCTTGGAATGAATTTATACTTTTCCTTAGGAGGGTATAGATTGCTTTGGTGAAGTTTTTTAATCTGACTTGACCTTTTGTGAATTCTGGTGATAGTACAGTTCAAAAGTTACTGATTTGTTGTTAGATTTAACGAATGAGGATCTGACAGTTGTGGTGGTGCATCTGTCTGTCATGTTAGTGAGGACCAGATCTGGTATGTTTGTTCCTGTTGTTGGGGTATGAACAATTTGTTCCAGGGCATTTGAGTTAATAAAGACAAGGAACTTTTGTGCTAGTGAGATAGGGCTAGAGTAGGTTTCCCAGTTGATGGTGGGATAATTGAAATCCCCCATGACCAGAGTGTTTGGCAATATTTGGATTGACTCCATTTTGTTGCACATCATGATCCATGGAGGGGGATCTATAACTAGCTATGACTTGAATGGGGGTCTTACCCACAGTAATATGAGCTTGGTATAACTTCATGGAGTTTTCTAGTCTAACTAGTCGGGAGGTGAATTCATCTCTAATATAGATATAAACACAACCTCTTTTCGTTCTCACACATTCGTTTTGTGGTCTGAAGGTGTGGAAGGAATTGTAGCCTTGCAAGGCCGGGGTACTCTCAGAAGCATTGAATCAGATTTCTGTGACTGCACAGACATCTACATCCTCCAGTAATAGAAGTGCTTTCAGGGTGTGAAGTTTTTGGTTTAAGCTTCTAGCGTTTAGCAGCATAACCCCTATTTTGTTATGGTTGTCAATTTTCATATTGGCAATTTTGTTTTTCAGACCTTGCCTAAAAAGGCACTATGGAGGAGGCAGGAGGCCTTGCTAGCAGCCAAAAGCCTAGTGGCACCAGGTGTAAACTGTCTGTGGCAAAGCAACAAGGTGTGTTGACCATATCATCCCAGGCTGACAGAAAATCAATCCCCTTTGAATGACGCAAAAAATAAGCCAGTTCTTGAAATCAATCATTTTTGTTTATACTGTGGCATCATTCTACATGAGGGTAATATGCTGCTTAAAGCGAAGGTCGTACCTGCCTGGGACACATACTTAGAGAACTTAATCATGTTTCTCTTCTTATAGTCCAGTGAGGTAAATCTCAGGTCATTCATTCCAACATGAGCTATGACAGAGTCATAATGGTACTTGTTGCTGAAAGACCTGAGTGCATGCATGATCTGATGAATCCTGGCACCAAACAGGAAGCTGACCATGACATTATCCTTATCTAACCAGGTGAGTGGGACATCCATGTGTCTCACCATGGAGTCAATAACAAGAACATTTGTTTTTTAAGTGTTATGCCTTAAGGGCTTGGTAGGTGAGACACTGGTGTTGTGATGTGTCTTGGGTGCTGTGGGAACTGTTAGTTGTATCAGTCTTTTGTATTAGAGGTCTCTGGTATTTTGGTAAGTTTTTTGAGAGAACCTCTCTGTATGTTGATTTATATGTTGGATGCATACTATGTGCATGAGTAGAGGTACTTTGTGCATGAATAGTGGTGGGTGAGTTGACAACCTCTTCAGTGTTACTGTTTCAAGTGCGAGAGAGCATGGATTCAAGATTCTTGGTGCAGATACATCTCTCGCACTCTGTACTAGAGTAAGTTATTAGTAGATGGTTGTCAGAGCACACAAAGCAGTTTTTACATTTACACTACTTCAGGAGACCCAAGTCAACAAGGCTGGCAGGAGAAACAAGGGTAGTCCAACTGTCTATAATGTTAGGTTTGAATAACTGTTATCACAAAGGGGATGCTTGCAGGACTGATCTATGAGGTGCTTTGTAGATGAGTATTTCTGATGGGGTTTTTCACTGGTGGTATAATAGATCACAGCTCACTAGCAATACGTCTTAGATTGGGGATGTACTAAATATGAGGACTACACTAACGTATTACAGCTGTATCCAAGGGGAAAACTGTTAAAGTTATCTTTTCAGCTATGGGGCACAATTGGGTGGCAGTGCATGGTGCTGTGTGATGTGCAAATAAGCAGAAATCCATTCAAAATTAGGGCTTAAGAACCAGAAGCAAAAACCTTAAAAAACTTTAAAAAATTCAGAAGAACCAGTAACGATGCTTACTCCAAGCCATAGACCAATCACCCTTCACCAGACAGGTTCCATTCAGCACATTTCTCTTACAAGGGTGCAGAAGGGCCCCTTCCAGTCAAAGCTGTCTTGGAAAATGTGCTTAGAATACAACAGACACTACAAACAGACCCAGATGCAGCAAGCCTGCATCTGGACTATGCTATAGCTACTAGCCACACTAATTTAGGCACAAAACATTAAAAAAATGTTTCAAACAGAAGAAAAATGGCTGCAAGACACTAAAAATGTTTTAAATAGCAGAAAATCAGCAATGAGAAGTAACTCTTCTGCAGAGAGTATCTCATCTGCACAGGGCTGTATGTCAACCTCAGTGCCAGATTCAACCTCTGCACTCCCGTCTTGCCTCAATTTGGCAACCATCATCATCAGAGTCTGCTGATACACTGACATCAGGTGGCAGAGGGCCCACTGTCATCATCACCTGTGATAAAAAACAACAGACACAGGAAAAAATTAATAACTACACTACTATAGTCCAATATATGCTAACAAAGTAACAGTGCTGCCATTTTTACAGACAGTACAGCAATACACTCAACAGGCCTGACATCAACAGCACACAATAAAATATTTCTTTAAATTGCTCATCAGTACTGACATAAAAAATGTTTGGCTTACCATCTGCAGATGAGATTCTTCCCTGCAATCCAGACAGTCCTGGAAGAAGTAAGCAAGAGGTAAGGGCAACATCATCACAATTAACAGTAACACAGGGGGTAATAATTGTATTCCTTTATGTGTCCATTCACTATACTTTCAACAAGAATATGGCTGACAACTGCAACCTAAGCTAATAAATGTAGCATTCTTCAACCCCCCTTCCAAAAAAAGACATGTGGCACAGAAGTAATGTATTGATTACAAATGCTTTACTATACAACAGCATTTAAGTGTTGAGATACCAAAGCCTACCTGGAAGTTCCTCCTGGGACATGCTTGCTATCTCTGAAACTGTTGTTCTGACATCCATCACATGCTATATTGCACTCTCCTGGGAGCTGTCTGCATCCCTGATATTGGTCAGGAACTCTTCATTGGGTGTTAGTGGTGGTTCCTTAGCAAGCATCCCCCAGTAACCATCTAGTCTGCTCTGCTCCATTTTGATGTAATCATGTCAGTGGCCCTGTGGTGTACCTTCTCCTATATCCTCCCATGGCCGCCCATGGCATTCACACCATCCACTATCTGTTGCTAAATCTGCATCCTACATGCCATATCTCCCCATCCCCTTTTCTGCAGAAAAGCACCATGTTGCCTAAAGGCATCCACTATAACCTGATTCTCAGCATCAGTAATCGGGGGGTCTCTGAGGATTGAAATGCCTGGGTGGCATACTCTCAGGTGTCCTAAAAGTCAGCAGAAGGCTACTACACATAAGTCTCACATAACTACTAAATAATTGTTTGCAGATAAAACAAAAAAGGTAACCACTCAGTATAACCCCCCTGAAGAAGCATACAACACTCTACAGATGTAAAATATGAACAACAGGCAGGATGCAAAACAAGGAGAGTAATCAGAGCAACATATCCTTTTCTGTGCCATAACAGTAACTCACCTTTGCTCCTCCCAAATGAACAGTGCTCCCTTGTTTGTGCCAAAACAGTAACTCAATGTTGTTCACTCCAAAAAAACATTGTACTATTGTTTGTGCCATAACAGTGGCTCAGCTTTGTCCCCCCAAAAGAACAGTGAACCCTTGTTTGTGCCATAATAGTAGCTCACCTTTGTTCCCCCCAGATGAATGGGAAAAATTACACATTTTGCTAACAAATTAACTTTGAAATGTTAAAGTACTATCAAAGGAACTAGCCCTGAAACATTGTTTTCATATTTATCACACAATATTCCATTTTTATGTATTGGCAATCATGTATAACTCTGAAATGTCTTGGAAAACATGCCCATGCTATCAGTACATTTCTAAATTCAGCATAAAGATAAAAGTGTAAAAGCCTTTGCTTCAGATTTTTCTTACATACATTCCAGCATATGCAGTATGTAGCTGACAAAATGTAAACATACCTTCTCAAGTTCAGTATTCCTCTGTACAGATATATCCTGAGGAAATAGTTTATGTGCAGTCTTCCCAACATAAACAAGTCTCTTCACCATCAGTTTGCCTAGCTAATTGGTTGACTTTTTATATGGTGTAGATTCAGGGCTGTTAGCATGGTGAAGATGCAAATAATATGTGAACTTATTAGAGTTGTTGAATCCCAAATACTTGGATCCATGAAGGAGATGTAAACATACAGCAGGCACTTCTTCAGTGTTTGGTTTTAATGGATTGCAGCTGTGAATGATTAGGGGTTGGGGAAAGGAAAACACAACAGCACTGCAGGCTGCCTTACTTCCACTGTGTGTGTCAGGTTAGAGCTACAAAATGTTAGATGTAAGGTTGTAAAAGTAAGTAACTAGCACACAATTCACACATTGTATTCCTTAACATCCAACCTGCCCTTCACTTGTTGGCAACTGCATATGATATTTCCACTTAATATCCTCACACATTTACATACCAATGATATATAATAGCTTACACAAAACATGTCTCAGATTACTGGCCAGATAAATGACGAATAGCCATCAAACACAGAAATGTAAGACAGAGCTGTATATTTGTAAGCAATAATCATGACAGGCTGTGTGATCACTAGGTGTGCTACATCCAAAAATAATAAATGTACAAATAACATTTGTATGGTTTAATATCACTGTAGATGCTGTTGCAGTTGGCTATGTGAAGACTGAGTTCAGTTCATTGCTGCAAAGATGTCTGTGTGGCAAAAAGGGATAAGGTACCCATCCTGTGTTCTGAAGGTGCATTGGAGTTAGAGTTCAAAAGCATATCTATGTAGACATACTAGATGTGAGCCATCATTTTCTTGTGTGTATATCATACACTGATTTTCCTCATTTCACCTACTTGCCCCTTTTTTTCTTTTTCTCCTTTTCTGTCTTTGTCTTATTTTTTCTGGGGAGGGAGACTGTTGACACCATGCGGTGCTTAGCACAATCATAGATAGGAACAGGGAAAATGAATGCTGGGTTAGGCTGTGCTTATCTTGTTTGTATGAAGCATGGCAGTGTGCAAATTGGAAAATTGGACCCTCAAGGAAGCAGACAGGACCCCAACAGCTAAAAATAGAAATTGATACATTCAATTAATGCTATTGAGCATTGAGCAAACTTGCTAAGCTTCATTGTGTGGCAGTTAACAGTTAGACCTTTAGAATGATTAGTAAAATAGGGTAATGTTATGTATCTAGCCATTTGGCAGCAGCTGTCAGTTTAAGCCTGGAGAAGATATGGTCCAGGTTGTAGTACAGGGTGTGCAACCTTTTTTTTCAGTGCTGTGAGATTGCAGCCTATTGCAATGAATTGGAAGATAGACACACGTTAGTTCAATCTTCCTGTGGCAACAGGTGTAACTATAGGATACACATGGTCATGGATTTGAATACATGATAATCTATAGACTTTTACTGTTGTTCTACTTCCCATTATTGCCACTCTCACTTACAACACTTGAGATAGTGGAGCTGAATATTAATTATATGTTTGAGGGATGACACAGTAGTATTTTTTAATTATTTAATTATTTTTTTATATGTTATCACATTTATCAGTTGTATGACTGTGGGTATACTGTGTACTATATTCCTGTAAGTATAATTCTGTTGTCTGAAATGACATCACCTTCACATTTGCCTAACACACATACACAACTGTTGGTATATCCAATAGCCTTGGAATTGTAATTACAATTATGTAACGCCTCACTGCTTGGCACAGTTGCAGTCTGCTTACCATCGAGCAAATGAGGTGTTCGGGGTGGACACAGCTGAGCACAACATTTGTGCAATGGTAAGTGGAGCACAACACTTTAAAACACTGTGTACACTCCCAGTAAATGTGATAATTGAAATTAGTTGGAAAGCATCACTCTCCATCTTGATCCATGGCAGACATGTGTTTGCGGGGAAGGTGCCAGGTTTAGGGCATATAGTTGGGGTGTCCAAGAGTCCAAGATTTTTATTGAACTCCCAGTTAAGAACCACAGTGGCAGGCTTCTACAGGGGGACTCTTCTGGCTCCCAGTATAAGTTGAAGGCATGGGGTGGTTTAGCCCTGCTGCATCCAGTGCCACCGTTATCCCACGCACTGAAGAGAAATGTAGGCATCATTTTAATAACCTACGAAGGAGGAATAGTGTTATTGTATTATTAAAAGTTAAATATAGCTTTTTTGGTATTTTATAGAGTTGTATCAAATTGAGCATGCATATCCCAACCCAACTGTAAAAACAAGTATGCATGCATTAGTCTGCAGCACAAACCAACAGTACAATATTAGACTTTAGTTGGAGATTGTAGGTTCAAATACCACACTTCCCAATTATACAATACTGCTATTTCTTCAATAATATTTAAATTAAATTAAAACCTCTACACCAGTGGCACAGATGCCCTGCTGTAAACTGTAATCTGTATAATTGGAGCACACATATGTGCAATATATGCACTTGTCAAGGATTACTTGCTGCAATCTGCAGTATATTGTGCAGCTGTTAGGAGGTGGCAGTCTTAAATGAAAAATTTAAGATAATACATTGCTGGAAAAACAATGGATCCCTTCACTTTTTGGGCTCCATGTTTGCACGCAGGTGAGCAGCGTGCACTAATGTGCAGCAAAGGTGAGCGGAGGCAAATGGGTGTGGTTACTCCCACACAATGCAACTTAACACTACTGTGCTATGCCATCACACAGCAATACATCTCATATAAATAATTAATGTCACAGCATTATCACTTTATGATGCAAAATATTTAAAAGTATTAGATACACCTGTATTTGAACTCAGTACAATCTGGCCTCAAAATGGAATGCATCAATGCACTAACACATGCTGCCATGGAGTTAGTTAAGCAGCAGGTGCATTTCATAGACTCAGTACTGTCAGACTTCAGCAATGTGCCTCATGTTTGCACACTGCTTAGCAATGTGCATGCATGTGTATAATGCATGCATATGCCCTTTGGTAACCATTGTGCAAACCCACTGCTCACAGTGCTATATAAATGTACATATTATGTTGGATTACTTCTGTTTACTGTCCATTTCCTATGTATGTCATGAAATTAACCATGGAAGAATTACAAACCAACAGCTCTATCTAAAAATCTGTCACATGTTTACAATATATCCATTTGTTGGCACCCCCAAGCACTGCAACACTGGTGTCTCGGTATTTTTTCCACACATATATCAACCACACTACAAAATGTAATCTAAAATGTTGTGTGCTATGCAATACACATCAGTCTGGTAACATCCAGACTACAACTATTGACCCATATGCCTAAAAAGCCTTATCTGTAAGGCTGTGGAAGGAAGCAGTATGGACCATATCCACAGGACATAAGTGACCTTCAACACACTTAACCTGACCCATTTTGTTTTTGTCAAGGGTAGATTTTGGTTACTGAACCTTATGGACTTCTTGGATACTGAACCCAAAGACCTGGATGAGGGATAACAGGACATACCACCTATGTTGAGTTATTCAAAGCCTTTGACACTATCCTCCATTCGTGTCTCATACTGAAGATTTCCTATTTGGGAATTAAGCCATACATTAGTAGAGGGATAGGCAACCGGCTCACTGACATACACATTCTCAAAGTTGGGACTGCACCTCCACCACTAGCCACTTACCAATAGAATACCACAAGGATCTGTGCTTGGCCTTCAACTGTTTGCAAATTACTTCCCTGAAGCACAGGTAATGGTAGATGGCCTGTGGCTAACCAAGTTTGCAGATGAATGGTAAATAGACACACTAATATAGAGTCCCCCAATGATGGCAACATATTAAGAAAGTGACTGCCACACACAAATGATTGCTGTCAAACTCATGGACTGAACTTTAAAGGCTACAATACCTCATTGTCTCCATTTGGTAATGAAGTACCCCTGCTAATTATGATATACATAACACCCCTCTAAGCTCAAACACAGTGTTGTGAGACTTGAGAACACATGTTGATAGCAATGTACACTTTCATCACTCTGTGTCCATAGTGGTGACATACACATTCTGCATTGCACACATCATACATATATACATCACATCAAAGACCAGGGTGGTCATATCTCTGTTATATTCTAACCTTATTAGACCACTAATTGAGTTCAATACTCCTTTCTATCTGTACCTCACTAGGCACCTGCAGCAATTACAGAAAACACATGGATGTTTCTTGGAGATTCCAGGGCCTCCAAACATGACACACATGGAAAGACTGAAACACGTGTCACTGTACTCTGTATCATGTAGGCTGCAGACAGGTGACCTGTGCCTGCCATACAGAGCCATCTCAGAATTTGCCCTACTGAAAATGCTGGACATCTGAAAATCAGATGGGACAAGAATAACTCGACACAAGGTTCTCATCCTAGCCTGTGACATAAACATAACATGCTGGGGAGACAGATATATTCCCCAATGACTCCCAATCCTCTGTAATAGGCTTTCAGTGCATGTGAAGCAGTGCTCCTCAATGAGCATGTTCAAACACAACTTGGCAACTGGATGGGTGATTATAAATTCACCTCTTGGGTTGCACCTATGTCCCTCTTGGACAGGGCCAGTTGGTGCTGCTCAAAAATAGCTCTGCTAGCAACAGCTATCCAACTATACTCAATAAGGATACTTGTCTTTGTACATAGCTAGGCTTCTAAACACCATAGGACCATTAGGCTAATAGCATCCTATGAACGTATGAAGCTATGAGCCTATGCAGGCTTCCCCAGCATATTGTATCCTACATGGCTTGCTGATGTCATCTACTGTAAGCTCACCTGCACTCTTAAAAAAGTCAGACTTGCGCAGTGGCACTTGCATAATGTACTGTGTTCTGTAGTTTGCGTACTTAGATACTTAGGGGTTCTGTTCTGAATGCAGTTAATTGTGAATGTGTGTCTATCCAGAAGAACAAAGATGTATATCCTGCTGTTACCACCCCAATCCCATGGATTGACAGTATTTTGCTACTTGCACATGCCTATACATCCATTTCATGCAGGTCTCCCAACATCTTTTCTCCAATATGCACTGCTGATATCATCCACTCTAAGATGACATGCAGCCTTGTAAAAGTCAGAGACGTGTGCTTTGGCACTTACATAAAGTACTGTTCTATAGTCTATGCTCTTAGATAGGTAGGGATTCTGTTCTCACTGCAGGTGTGTGTTTGTGTGTGTGTGTGTGTGTGTGTGTGTGTGTGTGTGTGTGTGTGTGTGTGTGTGTGTGTGTGTGTTTGTGTGTGTGTGTGTGTTGTGTTTGTGTGTGTGTGTGTTTTGTGTGTGTGTGTGTGTGTGTGTTGTGTGTGTGTGTGTGTGTGTTGTGTTTATGTGTGTGTTGTGTTTGTGTGTGTGTGTGTGTGTGTGTGTGTTGTGTTTGTGTGTGTGTTGTGTTTGTGTTTGTGTGCGTGTTGTGTTTGTGTGCATGTTGTGTTTGTGTGTGTGTGTGTGTGTGTGTGTGTGTGTGTGTGTGTGTGTGTATGTGTGTGTGTGTGTGTGTGTGTGTGTGTGTGTGTGTGTGTGTGTCTAGCCAGAAGAGCAGAATTGTGGATCCTGCAGTTACTGCGCCAGTCCCATTGACAGTATTTTGATGCATATACATACATTTCATGCAGGCCTTTCAACATTTTCTCTACAACATCCAGTATAAGTTGACCTGCAGCCTTGCAAACATGGAAACATCAGGCTTGTGTAAAGTATTGAGTTCTATAGTCTATGTACCTAGATAGGTGTAGGTTCTGTTCTCAATACTGTTTAGTGTGTGTGTGTGTGTGTGTGTGTGTGTGTGTGTGTGTGTGTGTGTGTGATTTGTGTATGTGTGTGTGTGTGTACGTGTGTGTACGTGTGTGTGCGTGTGTGTGCGTGTGTGTGTGTGTGTGTGTGTGTGTGTGTGTGTGTGTGTGTGTGTGTGTGTGTGCGTGTGTGTGTGAGTGTGCACACGTGTCTAGCCAGAAAAGCAGAAGTGTGAATCCTGTGCTATGGCATTTGCATATAGTACTAGGTTCTGGACTCTGTGTACTTAAAAAGGTAGGGGTTCTGTTCTCATTGCAGTCAACTGGGCGTGTGTGTCTCTAGATGGAAGAGCAGAAGTGTGTTTCTCACAGTTAATGTTTCAATACCAAGTATTGACAGTATTTTGATTCTTGCAGATGCTTACACATCCATTTCATGCAGCCTACTCATCATCTTGCCCCTAATACAGCCTGCTGATATTATCTACTATACGTTCACATGCAGTCTTGTAAAAGTCAGATTTGTGCTATGGAGCTTGCATTATGTACTGGGTTCTGTAGTCTATGTACTTAAATAGGAAGGATTTCTATTCTCACTGCAGTCAACTGTGCATGTGCTGTTGCTTGACATTACAAAGAGCATTTTAGACCACCATATGGGACACTATCGTATTCTCCTCAACAGACACTGCTGATGTCATTAGCTATAGAGTGTTGTCTGACACACTCTAAGTCAAACTTGTAGCTTGGTGCTTGCATAAAGTACTGAGTTCTGTAGTCTGTGTACTTAGGTAGGGGTTCAATTCTCATTGAAGGCAACAGTGTGTGTGTGTGTGTGTGTGTGTGTGTGTGTGTGTGTGTGTGTGTGTGTGTGTGTGTGTGTGTGTGTGTGTGTGTGCGTGTGTGTGTGTGTGTGAGAGTTCTTGCTTGACATTACAGAGAGAGTTTTACACCAGCATGTGGGACACTGTTATTACCATATTCTCCTCAAAAGGCACTGCTGATGGCATCAGCTATATCAGATTTTTTGGATATGCAGTACTCCCACAAGCGGAGGGTCAGACAGTATGCTTGTTGCGCAAATATGTAAACTCTGTGTAGGCTTTGTGTGGATCCTACATGGAGTTTATTGAATCCCAGTGTCTTATCTTATTTGCTTTGTTGTTTTTTTTTTGTTTTGTTTTTTTTTTTTTGTTTGTTTTTTTTATATCTTACATGTTTGTGTAGCCTACATTTAAAAGCTCTTTTACTTTCCTCAATATAAAGTAAATTACAAGGACATCTTAGTGCATAAATAATGCTCTCAGTATTGCAAATAAATCTATTAGTAGTAAACAAGGAAAGGTTATTAATGCTGTCAAAAACATTGAACTGTATTCCTACAGCTGCAAATCTTGCCACACAGGAAGATGCCCACCACTAAAATATCTAGAAAAAAGTCACTTATAAATTTAGAGGAATGAAGCAGCTATGCACCAACATGTCTCCTATACAGCTTCCCTTTTTATAAGATATCAAAGGTATATTATTAATTAAATAACAAATGTCTTTATTTTTTGCTAAGAAAGACCAATAATATTTCAATAAATTAATCATTATATCTGAAAACAATACTATAGGCAGTAACAAAATAAATATGTCTTTTAGATCTACTTTCAACTACATTATTTCCAGGTATTTTAAAGAACTCATAAGATTGCATAGGTATATGCTTATATTCATGGCCCAGAGCGGTTGTCTCGATGGGAAATAGAAAATTTATCCAAGAACTGCCCCCTGTACTACAAATGAAGAGATGCAGCTTCTAAATCCTTCATCCCATGCATGTGTCCCCTCAAATTATCTAAGGTAGTATCCCAATTATTCTCATTAGGGGTAGTATATAATTATCGACCATGGTATGGGTATGAATAATCTGTAACTAAATGGGATAGGTTAATTTGAGTACAGAAAGAGAAATTGGCTAGGTGTAAAATGGCCCACAAGAGCAGCTAGCCTAGTACTTACCTATGACCCTATGAACCTATAACTTTTCTATATGCTCAGCCACTACCTTCTTTTAATAACCTCTCTTAATGAAGATATCCAGCATCCTTTAAGCTTCATAAATTCTTCATTACAATGTCTCAGGAGATAACTCTCCATATGGTAAGAAATTAAATGTGGGGGTGGCAATTATTCCCATATAGGTACTGTCCACCATCTGTTGATTTTCTATGTATACTCATTTTGATTTTTCCACTATTCATCCCTTCCAATTTTATTTTTAAGAAGGAGACTTGATAACCTACCTGTAAACCCTCAAACTTGAAATCAAATCTATTATTCTGTAAATCATTAACAAAAGCATCCACCTCATCAATACCTTCCTTACAAATAAATATCAAATCATCTATGTATCTATAATAATTAATAACACATTTGTTCACAAAAGTTTGCCTATATAAATACTCCATTTCAAATAAACCCATGTCTATATTTGCATAGATGGGAGCAGATGGAGCACCCATGGCTGTACCTTGAATTTGATGATATAATTCATTAAAAGTAAAAAAATTATTAGTAAGGCAAAAATATAATAATTCAATTATATAATTAGAAATTGGGCTATCACCTAAAAAGTAATTTAAAGCTTCTATACCATGTACATGTTTAAGATTACTATATAAACTTTTGACATCCAAAGTTACCCAATACATTTCTTTGGTCCAACATAATTTATTCACTTTATTTAAAAATATGTAGTGTCTTTAATATACAAAGGTAATTTCTTAAGAAAGGGACAAAGATAGTCATACAAAAAAAGACCAATATTATGCAAGAAACCTTTTGTTGCAGCAGTAATCAGACATCCTGGTAGGTCAGTTAAATTCTTATGTTATTTTTGATAAGCAGTAAAAAGTTGGCAAACTACACGTTTGTACATTAAATTTTTTATCACTATCACTTTCAATAAAATAAGCCAGTCAATATCCCTTTTCTAATACTTCCAAGTACTGTTTGACTGCTTCATCATATAAATTCTTATTAATTTTTACAAAAGTATATAACATGCGCATATATTGTTCATAGTGCAAAATCACAATATTATTGCCTTCGTCTGCCAGTTTAATAATCAAATTTCTATTGGTGCTTAAATCTTTTAATGCAGTCCATTCAGCCTTGATCATATTATATGATACATGGCCTGTATTAACCATGAAATCATTAAAGGCTTCCTTGACTGCAAAATTAAGCATAACATAACATAAAAATGTTACATACTTTCATTTATAAAAGGAGGTACAAAGTAACTTTTAATTTTAACCCGCGATGTATTCAACAAACAGTAAGCATTTACTTCATCTGGCTCTGAAGAAAAAAAATAAAAAACATCTTCTGAAGTGACAGAATCATTAAACTCATCCCTCAAATTATTCATTCCCAAATTATTTACTTCAACTTGCCTAAAATTGTATATCAGATATTGATAATAATTGGGGACATCTTCTTCAGCTTCATCACCTGCAACTTTCGTTGTATTTTCTCTTGCTTGTTGAGCATTAAAGGTAGCAGAGACATCATTCTTACAAAAGAACATATACAGAGGAACATAAAAATGCAGGTTCTTTTCAAACACATGTTTTAGGATTAATAACAAGTTCACAGCCAGAGTGTGTGTGTGTGTGTGTGTGTGTGTGTGTGTGTGTGTGTGTGTGTGTGTGTGTGTGTGTGTGTGTGTGGGTATGGGTGTGGTTTTGTGTGTGTGTGTGTGTGTGTGTGTGTGTGTGTGTGTGTGTGTGTGTGTGTGTGTGTGTGTGTGTGCATGTGAGTGCGTGAGTGCGTGAGTGCGTGAGTGCGTGTGTGCGTGTGTGTGTGTGTGCGTGTGTGTGTGCGTGTGTGTGTGTGTGTGTGTGTGTGTGTGTGTGTGTGTGTGTGTGTGTGTGTGTGTGTGTGTCTCCCCCCTCTCTCTCTCTTTCTCTGTGGTTTTCTCCCAGTAGTTCAGGATTCCTTTAACAGGAACAAATAGCAGTTTCATCTTGATGTCTTCATCCAGTTTACTGTGCTGTCTCAACTCCAGGGCTGCTGCTTCAGACATTAAATCCTCCTTCGCAAAGGAGGACAAACTCTTAAGGGGTTTTCCTCAGACCTCTTTTTATACAGCACTATTTAATTCATCAAGTAAACTTATTCTGGCAGATACAGAAAATTCTCTCTCTCTCTGCTTCCAAAGAAATATGCTTAACTAAGGTAAAAAAAAAATCCATCTTAGAATAACAGTGTTCATTCAAATCAATAGATTTCATTTACACCACATGCACTATAAAAGCTTAATAAATATCATTTACATTAGTATTTGCACACTTTCAGGTCACGTACTTCACCATATAATGAGCTCCACAACCCTATGATACAATATAATTAAAGGAATACTGCCTTGCTACACAAATGCTGTTATCACCTTTTCTATCCTCTAATTAATTAAAAGATCAGTACATGATACTGACTTTATGTTTTTGGTTAAGTTTTTCTTTTATGTCTATAATGAAATCTACAATTTCTGTATTTATTTTAACTGGCTTCTTTATAAGTCTGTTTATTTGATGCTTGATACAGCCAGCCATATGAATTATAATTAGAGAGAAAAATAATCATTTCCCATTTTGCTGCACTTCAAACTATGAATGAAGAAGTGCAGCTTTGAAAAATGTGTACCTTAATTGCTCTAGGTTCTCTTTTTAATTGCTCTAGGGCCTCTTGCCATATACCAGAAATATCACAACAAACATTCATCCAGGTATGTAATTTTAAAGGCAAGTTTAACTTTTTGCATATTATAAATGCATTGCCTATTTATTCCATTACTATTATTAAAAATTGGTTTAATTTGAACCGCAATGTTAAACTCAAACTTTCTTTTCTTTTGTGTTATATATCATCAAAAATGAGGGCTTTATGATGCAGCGTTTGCAATTCTAAGGGATTTTGCAATGAAAATAATATACTCAGTAGTATACTTTAAAATCCTCCACTGTATACATAGCTGGCCTTATAATTGCCAAACCTCTGACACACATTTACAACCTTTCCCTAACTTCCTGTTTTGCTCCTCAGCATTTTCAGCATGCCCTGGTTATACTTATTCTCAACTCTTCCTTCTCCCAGAGTCTCCAGAACTTTACCCACACTTTGATCTCTAGCAAAAATCTTTAAAAAAAAAAAAAAAACACATTACGCACTCAAATTGCTAAGCATGCAAATAAATACAGAATTCTAATTGACTTTCATTCTAGTATTAGGGTAGGCTAGAACACACTGATACGATAATATATAGTTATAGATACGACATATGCTAATTTGGAGATAGGACACTTAACAGACAGAGTATATATTGACCTAAAACTGCTTTTAAGTGTGTTAAGCACAGTATCTTCCATTTAAGCTCGAGCATTACTTAAGCTTTAGCACTGAGGTACTAAACTGACTAATGAGCTACAATACAGACAGGAATGCCACGTCTTTAGTGAGAGCAGTCATAGGATCATAGGAGATTACTAGGCTAATGGCCCTGAGGCCCTTACAAACTTAGCCAAGAGTTTATCCTCAAAATAGAAACCTCAATCAGCAGCTATCACCCCTGTCAATGAGGGAGACAAGTGGAACCACTGGGACAAATTTGTGGTTTCCCATCCATTCATCAATGTTGCACTTGAAGAGGGTCCGCAACATACTTTGTTTGATGGGCATTTGGAGTCTATTCCAGAGATGGGGCAACCCTGTCTCTCCAGCTAGTTTTGTTAATGTCACATATTAGATTTAAGCCTTTTGATTGGGTAATGCACGAGTAGTTAGACTTATGGATATGGAGCATCTCTAGTAGAGCAGGGTCTGAGATTGCCTTGTAGGAGAGACACAAGTCATCTCTGAGCAATTTGTACGATACTGAGTAGAGTGATAGTGATTTAAGCCTGTCCACATAGGACAGGTGTTGAAGGCCATGGATTCTCTTTGTGAGGTATTTCTGTGGCCTTTCCAGTTGGTGTAGGTGTTTGGAGAGGTACATACCAAATGGGGCATTGCGCTCAATTATTGGCCTTATGAGGGAGGAGTACAGAGAGGTAATAAGCTCCTTTTTTCTGGATGCAATCCCTTTACTTATGATATGAACCAAGTAAAAGGCTTTTCTGATCACTGCTGCTGAATGATGGCCAAATGTGAAATTGTTGTCAACCTGTGTACCCAGGTCTCTCACCACAGGTTGTGTGCTTAGGGGGTTGCCTTTAATGTGGTAATCAGTATTTGCTGTGTTTTTGCCGAATGGTATGATAATATATTTTTTGTGTTTAATTTAAGGTCATGACTTTGGCACCAGTCATTTGTTGCTGTGAGACCCTCTTGAAGTTATGTTAACATCATTTAAGGAGTGAATGACTGCACCCAACTTACAGTCATCCACAAACGTGGTCATCCGCAGGCCTTTTGTCTTTGCCTGGACCTCTGGGAATTAGATGCTAAACAATAGGGTTCCCAGGACAGATCCACGGGGGACACCACTAATGACATGTCTGCTGTCGGAGGTGACACCTATTTTGAACTTGTGGGTCCTATCAGTGAGCCAGTTGGCCACCCACCAAATGAGATAGGGATTTACATCAGTTGTGTTTGCTTTTTGATGATGCCCAAGTGGGGAATTGTGTCAAAGGCTTTGGCCAAGTCAATGTAAGCTGTATGTACTGACCTTCCCTCATCCAGTGCATTGGTGACAGTCTCCAAAAAGTCAAAAAGCTTCAACAGGCAAGATCTACCCTTGACAAATCTGAACTGGGGTGGGGGGGAGTCAAGTGCTTGGAGATCACTTATGTCCTTGTTTATGAGGTCCATAATAATACGCTCCATGGCCTTACAGATCAGAATTGTCAAGCTAATGGGGCAATAGTTTCCAGGGTCAGTAGTGCCACCACCTTTGTGCAAAGGGATGACAATGGCAGTTCTCCACTCTGCTGGAATGAAGCCTATACTTAGGCTATGGTTGAACAGGGTGCTCAAAGGCGAGGCTAGTTCTTGCTGGATATGTTGCAGAATACAGCCTGGGATACTATCAGGTCCCATGAAAGCTGTGTTCTTTTCCTTAGATAGGTCCTTTAGCGCAGGGCAAATACTAGGGATGTGGAATGGGCCTTTGGGAGGGACAGGGGGGTGATGTTTGCACTGAACCTATCTTCTAGCAGGTTGGCTTACTCAACAGGCTCAGTGTAAGTGGTACCATTAATAATTAATCCAGAACAAACCTGGGCTTTGTCATGGAGGTTTCTGACATAACTGAAAAAGGCTTTGTGGTTAGCCTTTGTTTTGGAAGTCAAGTCTCACTTCATAACTGGCTTTGGAGGTTTTTACCAGTGATCTGATTTGCTTGTTGAGGGTAAGGAGGGATTTTTTCCAATTGGGAATTTGTGCCTTTTTACACTTGGACAACAGGTTCTTCCTTTTGTTGTAAAACCTGTTGATAGAGGATTTCCACCAGATAGGTTTGTGTTTCCTTAAGGAGCTGGTCTGTTCTGTTGGGTATGGCTGAGTACATGCAGTTGTACAGGTGCTTATATACTGCACTGGCATACTGTTCAGTATATTTGTGTGCATCTTCTGGGGAGGGTAGTGGTGTGAAGCTACTGATACCCTCCCTTAGAAGCTTGTAGTCAGCTTTTGAGATATTTTTTTAGCCTGGTTACAGCTGGGGGTGGGTTGGACAGGATAGACACTTTGAATGAGACAGACCAATGATCTGATCTCACCAGAGAAGAATTTACTATGGGGGTGGTGCAGTGGTTGCCCATGTTGGTGAGAACTAAGTCTAGCATGCTATCTCAACATGTGAGAGATGAGACAAGATGGTCTAGTGCATTAAAATTGATGAAGTCACCCATCTCTAGAATAGACTTCCCATACACATCAAACAGAGCACCTTGCTGACCCTCTTCAAGCGTAACACTGTTGAGTAGATGAGAAACCACAAGTTTTTCCCAGGGGGTTCCACCTGTGTCCCTCATTGACAAGGGGTGACAGGTGCTGAATGAGGTTTCTTTTTGGGGATAAACTCTTGGCTAGGCTTGGAAGGGCCCCAGGGCCATTAGCCTAGTAACCTTCTATGATACTATGATCCTATAATCATTGGGTGAGTGCATTAGAGCAGGAATAGTTCACCCAGTATATGGTGGGGTAGTTGAAGTCACCAATGATCAGGGTGTTAGGGGTTACCTTGATGGAGTCAAGGAAGAGGTGTGGGTGTCCTGAGTCATGTAGGGGGGGGTCTATAGCTGGCTATAACTTGGATGGGTGTCTTGCCAATTGTCAATTTTACCTGGAAAAGTTCTAATGCATCATGCTGGCAAATCAGTCTGGAGGTTTGCTTGTCTTTAATGAAAATAGAAACTCCACCACCCTTAGTCTTCCTGACCTCATTTTGGGGTCGGATTGTGTGGAATGAGGTATAGCTTGGTAAGGCAGGGGTGCTCTCTGCAGCTTTGAACCAAGTTTCCATGACTGTACACATGTTAGCATCTTCCAGTGTTAGAAGAGCCTCCAGTGAGTGCATTTTCAGGTTAAGGCTCCTAGTGTTATGCAGCATGACCTTCAATTTGTTTTTGAAAGATTTTTTATGTTGAAAGATTTGTCTCTGGGGGTTTACTATTGAAATGTCGAACGGCACTACATTGACTGTACTATAGTAGAACACGGAAGTTCGAAAATAGTAATGTCGACGACAAAAAAACAATCTAGGACTGTGTTTTAACATGGTTCGAGGTAGGGGAGATGTTTGTAGTTCTGAATAATACTGAACACCTACCTCGACCCATGTTAAAACCATTCCTTGATTGTTTTTTTGATGTTGACATTACTATTTTCGAACTTCCGTGTTCGACTATAGTACAGTCGACGTAGTGCCGTTCGAAATTTTAATAGTAAACCATCTCTGGGACATTGCCTAAAAAAGGCACAATGGGGAGGAAAGATCCTTGGCCAGAATCCTGAATCCCAGGGTTGACAAGTGGAGGCCACCTCTGGCAAAGCATTGAGGCCTGTCAACCATGTCATCCCAGGCAGACAGATACTGGATCCCCTTGGAATGACAAAAGACACTAAGCCAATTGTTGAAGTAAATTATTTTTTGCTGGTATTGTGGTATCATTCTTAACTGCAGTGGTGGTGCTGCGTTAGCGTTTTCACCTCACAGTTATACGTTGCCCATTCTATTCTCAGAGCATCTTCTGTGTGGCGACATGCGTGAATGGGCGTTCCTTCATTGAAGGTTGTGCGTTAGGCCCGGCAAGCCAGCAAGTAAAAATCTACTGCCAATCATTAGCGGACCGAAGTTCCGCTGTGGCGACCCCTAACCGGGAAAAGCTGAAAGACAAACAAACATTGTGGTATCATTCTTAGTGAAGGTAGGATGTTGCTTAGGGCTAGGGTCATACCTGCCTGGGACACATACTCTGATAGCTCAATCATGTCTCTTTTCATATAGTCCACGGAGGTAGGTCTCAAATTATTCACACCAACATGAACAATGACATAGTCATACTTGTACCTGTTGTGGAGAGACTTAAGTGCATGTGTGATGTGGTGGATTCTGGCACATGACAGATAGCTGACTATGATCTTCTCCTTGTTAAGCCTGGTAAGGGGGACATTGGGGTTTCTCACAACTGAGTCATCAATGTCTAGTATGTTTGGTTTATTGTTGTGCCTTATGGGCTGTATGAGTTTATTGTTATGCCTTATGGGCTGTGTTTGTGCAACACTGGTGTGTTGTCTGCTGTCTGTGATGTGTTTGGTGTTGTGTGTGGAATGTTTATGAGTGTTTTTTGATGTTCTCTACTGTTTAGGTAAATTTTTATTGAGGACCTCTGTATAGGTGGGTGATTGTTGTGCTTAGCTATGTGATGTGGGTGGTGTGGTATTTTTGTTGGCAATCTCCTCTTTGTCAGGAGTACTAACTGTGGTGAGAGAGAGCATGGATTCTAGGTTATTGATATAGATGCATTTCTCGCAAGTAGAAGAATTATGTGCTAGGAGAAGAGGGTTGTCAGTGAACATGAGGCAGTTGCTACACTGTCTCAGTATGCCCATGTCAACCAAGCTGGCAGGAGAAACTGATGGGAATTGTCTTGACATAGTGTTCTGAAACTTGGATGGACAGAGGGAAAGAGGGTTTTGATAAGGGTTTGTCCACAAGAATGTAGACCACAAAAACTTTCTTAAAAATAAACTTACTGGAGTGAAGCCCAAGTGCTAAAACCAAAACTAAGAGGGCTAGAATAACAGACAAATTTAATCAGGCTTCTAACAAGCAGTAATAAATACAGCAGAATATAAATACTTCAACACGTAAGAGCAAGCAGCAAGGCATAATAAGGTAATAAAGTAGGAAGAACACAGTTATAATAAAAGCAGCTGAATAAAGTGTATTTTTTTTTCTTTTGTGCAGAGAGAACGAACAGAAGATAATTAAAAATTAAGAAACTAAGGGGGTTGGCCCAGGGCCAGCCTTTGGTCAACTGGTGGCACAGGCAAAATGGCTCCAGAGTGCCCCCTCCCCTTCACCACCCAGTGCCCCCATCCTGATCTACCTACATTATCCAGATTACTGGAAAAGTGCCCCTGTTAGAGCAGTGCCCTAGGCGGCCACCTAGTTCGCATATGCCTAAGGCCGGCTATGGGTTGGCCTTCCCAAATGCTCTCTCTATACACAGTAGAATGAGCTGATGAAACAGGACTGGGAAGAGTGTCCAAAATCAAAGAAGTAAGGGGTAGTTCTACCCAAATTATCACACTGTACTCAGTACAGTAAGCAAATCAGATGAGACTGGGAGGAATGTCCAAAATCAAATTTACAGCAGGGGCATGCGATTCCAAAGCCACCAAGTTTAGGAATACAACACTTCAATGGGAAGGTGGGAAAAACAAAATGCAAACACAGAGAAAAGCAATTTCAAGCAAGTCAATAAATGCAGCACAGTTTTGTTAACTATTACTGAAACAGGTTAAGTGCAAAAATATACTTATAGGCTTTCTGTATCCAGGTGGCTATTGAATCACTCACAGCTAGGCCACAAGGAGCAGTTAAGATACTGAAACAGTCTCACAGAATTGTAACTCCTTATACAGTAGTATAAAAAAAACATAAGAGCCTCAGGGAATCAGATAGCACAAAAAGCTGTGCTCATACCTTGGATATGCTGGCTTCAAAAGAAAGTAAACCAACCTTCAATATGAAACCAGCTGAACAGAATCTAGACAGTGACCAGAAATATCAAGCAAGTCTGTCTCTCAAATAAGTGCCTTAACAGCTGGCATTCTGTCAGCAACTGCATTCAGATTCCTGTTGTTCTTTTAACTTTTTAGGTTGACTATGTTGCTTGTTTATCAGGCAGTCCCCTGTGCTAAGCTTGTGGAAGCCCATCTGCAAGCTATTTTTTTTCACCATCCACCGATGATTCACTATTAACACAGTTACACTAAATGTGAGGCAAAAACAACTATCATGTTGTTTGTGTCAACATCAAATGCTTGAAAAAAAAAAACATTTCCATTGGTATTCACAGAAAAAACAATCAAATATTGTTCCGGTCCAAACCTATAACTAGTTGGAGGTTCTACTGGATCCCAGTCATATACATATCTACTGTATCTCAGATGAAAAAAGAAATGTTAGCAATCAGCTTAAAGTCTATTGCAGCATATCAAGCCAACAAAGTTCATAATCTAGTCATGCCATAGCCATTAATGTGTTCATTCTTCACAAATAGTATATTCTCTCCTTAATTACCTTAAACACTTCTGTCAGTACTTCTGCTTTTCTCATTACTATCCACAAAATGTGCAGGTTTATTCGTTTTCACCCATGTTTGAACATCAATATCTTATGCTTAACAGGGCCAATGGTTATCAGCTATAATTACAACAACCCTGCTATTTTCTACATTCAGATAAATTCAGACTTATGGATAACCAGTACTGTAGTCCATTAGCAAACAAACTATATTTCAAAACTTCTCCATATTATCTTAGGGCAAATTATAACTTATTCACTTTATGAAGCCCTCATCTTTGTAAAAGTGTATTGGAATATTGTTTTAGCAAAAATAAGTCCTGTCAACCAGTATCATTTACTCCGGGGCATTAAATAACAGTGATATTATCCCTTGCCAGTTAAGCATTTAAAAATGTTGCTTTCTTGATTATGTCTACCTCCACTGCAATCTGTAGCATTTGTATTCATATTCATCACTGTTTTTTTTTAATTGGAGGATACTTCTCTGTCTATGGTCATGTTACTATAATTGTGTAATACTTTACTTTGTCATTAACACAGTGCACAATGTACTGCCCTATGTTTACCTACTTGATCTGATGGTCACCCTAATGTAGATTTACTTTAGAATCCATGAGGTCTTTTTGATTGTGCCATGGTTAGGATTTTACATCCTGCAGTGGCACTTGTGTGCCATGCTTGAACACTACAATACTGGCTCCAGGTTCATAAGTGAACTTATCCACTGATATATAAGCAGGAATCTCTAACCTTGCAACTTCTACTAAGACACTCACTCTGTACTTTCTCTCTCTCTCTCTTTCTTTCTCTCTCATTCTCTATCTCTGTCTCTCTCACAGGACTTTTCTTCTGCTAAAGTTCAGATTATGGATATTTTCTTCCTAGGAATACATGATGCTGCTTTACAGGTAACTAAAAGAACATTGACACTGGATATAAGCAGTTCAAATCAGAGGGTAAAACAAAAATAAAGTGCGTCGCATTTCAAGAGTTTTATACTACAAATGACAAGTAATTCAAAGCAATTCATTCTTTTAATATAAGCTGTAAGATCTGAATAAATGACTGCTGTATGTGCTGCATCTCCCCAAGCAGACATTACTATCCTCACCTTATAGACGGCCTTGGAGCTGCCCCTTAGTTACCTGCTGATTATCCTTCCTACCCCTGAACCAGTACAGAGGAAACAATTTGCTATCACCTAGCAAAGCAGGACACTGAACATATTACTGTATCAGCGATAGTAGTAATTAACATAATATAGCTTACGTAATGAATTGCTTTGCTCCCCTATCCAACCTCAACCTTCTTATGCATCACTTCCTTTATAATGAGTTTCTCTTTCAAGAAAAAAAAAGTTAACAGTCAGCATTCTCCATCTGCCTTCTCCCATCCAATTACAACCAATCACAGAGAATGTTACTAATGACCTCAAAACTTCCTCACTCTCTCCATAGTCGTCCACTCTATCACACTATTCATTTTATCTTACTAACCTTCTTTCAATGAATGCCTTTTCGTTTTCTAATATTATTTGTCTACAATGACCACAACTACTAATTTTCTCCCTTATACCCAATCCCTTTCTGTGAAGTCATAATTGTCATTACAAGCCACTATAAAACTACCCCCCAATTTTATTACATTCATCCCTACTACCAGCTATAACCAAACTTCTACCCCCCCCTGCATTCTATTCTAAACATTATATACTACCATGATCAACATTGCAGTTCTCTTAGCTCTTTACAAACAATAATTCATTAAGCTAATCATAACATCTCTCTGCTCAGATCTCTTATAACAATTTTATACACAATCTATAACCTCTATAAGATGTAAACTCCCAATAAAATAAACTTAGCTTCTGTAGACCTAGTAAAATAACAATTATTCCCAACAGCTATTACTCACAGAATTTAAATGGTGCCACTCCAATAACAAGATGACAATATAATGCATGATCTCAGCTTTTGTCTATACTTTTTAACCCATCCAAAATGGTTGTATAACTGCCACTTTTAACAGTACATACATCAACACAGTCTGTTCATTTCCTGAGTTATAAGTCTAAACCATGGCTCAAACTATCACCTAGTGCCAGTCTTCATGCTCCACCCTTCCAACAAGTACAGCAAATAATGGGTCCAGCTTTTCCACGCAGCTACAATAAATACTATTTTCCAAGCACACCCTAGTACCCCTCCCACCAAACCCAAAAACACAAATGCCACCCACATAGCTTATGGCATAAAACTGTTTTTCCTCTTAAATGATCCAAATTGTATCCTAAATCGGTAACAATAAGCTCAAACATAAAACTATAAGGAACAGTATTTTACATTCCTCCCTCAAATACATAACAGTCCTCACAGCCACAGTAAGGGAGCATCAACAATAGAATCATCATCCTAGGAATCTGCAGCATTTTGTTGATAGCAAATTCCACCATGGTTCAAAGCAGACCTAAGGTGATCCACTCTTTATCAGAAAAGTTAGCTTAAACAGCCCTGTGCACAATACATACCTGCATTTTAGTAAGTCTTTCACTTAGCCCTTCCATCTGTTGGGCTCTTGCTGAAAGGGGTTGAAGGCATAGATTAGGGTGACGTGCTGCTAAGTCAAGAAGTACATACAAGGCAGAAATAAGACAATACTAATTAGAGCTCTATGGGTGAGAGTAAATGACCATCCATGCCTTCAGGACTCGTCTTTGGTCCACCCATCTTTAATTTACTCATTTATGGTCTCAGCTAGATCATAGAAAACTGATGACAGTACCGAGAGTGAGTGAACAGAACCGGATAGGGTACACGGCCACTGAGGATCGTGATAAAGCAGGAAAACTAGTTTGGGAAGGGGTTGCTCAGAAAACATGGTGGGGAATATGGGAATGATATCAGATGGAATAATATGCATTTATAGGCCGGGGTCAGAGTAAGAAAACAAACAAGGAAAATATGCTAAGGGTACAACTGCAGTGAGGATGAACAACACAGCTCAGTGTGAAAGGGTAGCAGTAAGAATCAACACAATAGTCAGTCATATCACAAGGGTGTGGCATCTAGGAACAGGGAGTATATGCCAGAGTGCAGGAACTAAATGTGTATACAAATATATGCATTGATTAAGGAGCTTTTTATCTTTGGTCTTCATTCTGACTGAAAAGAGCACGCAAACCTGTACAATAACTTAGATAACAAACACATAAAATAAACAAATAAAAGGGTAGCAATGAGCTTCTGTCAGGCCCTTGTACAACCAGAGCTGAAATTGTGTAAACAGTTTAGAATGCCTCCCAATGCTCTAAAGACATGAGTGAAGATGATGTGGAGGCAAAGAAAATGCTGCAGGATGATCAGTCTAAAGAGCTTCCTTTCACTTTTTATTCCTTCAGAACAGGAGTGCGTGCACAGTCCTTGATACTGATATACAATGCATTAAGTCATATTACAGTGACAGGAAATGTATGAGGGGTTTATCTGGGTAAACTTAACTAAAGACAGGTAATAGGAAATACTTCCTCCTAAAAAGTTCAGGAGAAAGGTGCCTTGAGTTGCCAGAATGCTCAGAAGAGGTTAAGGAATCTGGAACACTAACAAAAGACTTTGAATACCTGAAACAAGGGCAGGAAAGGGAGGTGAGCAACTGACTTATCCTAGTTGCAACACTCAACAGAGCAACTAGACTTAATGCTCTCCGACTGCATGTTTAATATTATAAAAACATGCAATAAGTGCATTTTATAGTAATAATTTCAAAAGTAATATATTTTGACAGTTTTTGTAGTGTCATAATATTCTCCAGTTATGATTGTATGGGGATATCAAATTTACTAGCTAAGATGACTTTCACCTTTACTTTCTGTGCCATTGTTTACCTGGATGGAGTGCTATTCCCTAAAACTGATTACCATGTTGAGTATTGCTGTTTGCATAAGATCCTTCTAGACAGGTCATATTTTGGAATACTGAAAAATTTGGAGAAACAATTCCTGTTTTCAAAAAAAATGGTAGTAAAATAGTAACACAAAAAGCACCAGTTAATCCCACTGTGCTTGCTTTATTGGGTATATCAGTTAGAAAATAACTAACTAACTAACTAAATAAATAAAGTCATTGTATAATAATGCAATGCTGGCACTATACGCAAAATCAGTTGCACTTTCAACGCATACAATATCTGCAGAGTATTGTATAAATGAAAGTTTGGCAGTAGGGTGCATAGTTCATGAAAGGCTAAAGACACCAGATATGATCTGAACAGTAGCTGCATGGACACAGGATCCTAGTGCTTTAGAAGCACCAAAATGAGTAACCTAGTCTGATATCTGAAAAGACCCTTAATGCTATTGGAAACTGATTTACTATTTGTAACAGAGCCATGTACTATTAATACATATAACCAGGAACAGAAATTGCAAAAGGCCTAGGAAGAGGTTCATACAAAAAGTAATACCTGAATATATTCACAGTCTTATTTGTTTGTGTACTATATTACATTCCTCAGATAGTTAGCCCACACATACACACACATTCATATATAGATAGAGTGTGTGTGTGTGTGTGTGTGTGTGTGTGTGTGTGTGTGTGTGTGTGTGTGTGTGTGTGTGTGTGCATGTATATATATATATATATATATATATATATCTGGTGTATATGTAGTGCTATAGCTGACATTACAGCATTTCCTGTAAGGACACTTGCATGATTTTATAATCCTTCATGTTTACGTTTACAATATAGTAATACTATGGCTTACTTATTGTAGCTCTTATTACTATAGATATTGAACAACACACTCATAAAAATACCTTCTTTTCCATGCATGAATATTGATAATTCTTAAAATACTGTCATATTAAATAGATGAGTAAATTAAAACCCCAAGTACACTGTTAGTCTAAGTTTTTAGTAGGAGACATAGGAGAAATTTCTCCCTTAGCAAACTAAGGACATCAGTGACCCCCAGTTTCTGATAAATAAGATAATCATGCATGACATCATTTTTGGAATGCGTGTTCTTTACAGTCACGTTTGGTCATGAACAAAATGAGAGTTTTATTCCTAAAAAATGGCATTTATCAGAGCAATAATTGATTGTTTCATGGCAGCAAAATCATGTTCTTTGTCAAAAAAAGGTTATTTTATATATATATATATATATATATATATATATATATATATATATTTATATTTTCTTTGCATATTAAGCAGATTAGAAGTTAACTTTGAGAGTCAGTGTGCTGTGTTGTAACTTTTATATTCTGTTAAAATGCATCTTTACAGTACAATCATCAAATCTGTTACTGCAAATACAATGTAATGACACTCTTACAAACTTAAAAAAAATGTGGTTCTTGGCCAATTAATATAGTCAGAACTTATTTATAAGTTAAGGAATATTGTTAGTAAAGTGAAAGAATGAAAACATATTGCAGAAATGTATCTTTAATGTTCTAAGGTGGAAGAGCTTTTTTTCACTGTAATTCAATAATTCTCCTTTAGCCCTGCTGTAACGTGTGATTTCAGGTTGCTCTTTCATTTCTATTACACTCTGCATTTGTTGATTATTAAATGGCAATTAAAGTTAATAATGCTGTCCTTATATCGTTGTAAGGAGTAGTTTAATCGTGCACAGCTGTAGGAACATTCTGCTCTGTCCATTAACACTGGCACCCGATATGGGGCCTGAGGTAAGTACAGATAATTGCTTCCTTGATAAGTAATTTTTGAGGAAAAAGAGGGACTGTTGCAATTTAAATTTGTAAATGAAGCAGAGACAATATGCAGTAACATTTAATATTAATGAAGATGGCTAATGTTAAGCAAATCCCTTATAAAATAAGATATTATATCTTGCATGTTAATTTAACATGTCATAATGTTAACTCTGGTGCAGAGGCACATTTTGTTGTTTTATTCTACATATACAGTTTTATTCTCCATATATAGGAGTAGCCGCAGTGGTGCAGGGGTTAGCGTTGTCACCTCTCAGCAAGAGGTTCTCCCGTTCGATTTTAAGCTGGAGTGCCTTCTGTGTGGAGTCTGCATGTCCTCCCCATGGTCGAGTGACATTAAAGACATGCAGGTAGGTGGGTGCATGAATTGGCATGCCTTCTTTGAAGGTTGGGCGTCCGTAAAAATCCACTGCCAATCATTAACGGACGGGAGTTCTACTAACCACTTTATTTTACAGGTGCAGGCATTTATGTATTAAACTGTTGAATGATACATGTAAGAAAACAAGAACATGACAAGTTTTTTTTTTTTTTGTTTAGTCTTTTGAGGATGTATAAATCACTACAGTAAGATATCTGCTTTTTGTTGAGTACTTTATTGATTTGAATTATTGATTCACTTAATCACACATCATTTAATTAATGGCAGCATATCACTGCTCTGCACTGATGCTTCTGAATAGCTTTGAACTACGGTGTACCAATTGCTAACACCTGAAACAGACAGAGCATTCTGTGTTTATTGAGATCAAAAAATAGTGGAGTAAAGGATTAGTGTCTTTTGCCACAGTATAATGTGATCTCAGACTCTGCATACTTAAAATTGTTGTAGCGTGAGGGTGTAGGAGTGCAGGAGGGAGCTTAGCCCCTAAAAACAATGCATTTAGTATTTGTTTTAATGTCAATGGGTGTAGGTATGTTTGATGGCTGAACATTAGATGGTCAGAATTTCAATAAAGTGTACATCGATGATTCATTTTTATAATTACCTTTTCAGTCTCTCATAGTCTTCAGTCCAACATTTATTTAAAAGTCCATGACTGCAGGCTGCAACCAAGACTAAATTCTGCCTCTACACCAGAGTTAATTAATCAAATATTTTTCTAAGTCTTGCCCCAAATTAGCAGGTGTCTGCACACCTCCAGGGGCTTCCTCTTTGCTATTCTGAAGATGAGGAACTGATTCCTGGTCCCTGCCATTCAGGCTACTTCTTTTTAACAGACTTATTTAGCAATCAGTGTCCTATTAACTAATGTACTAGTGCAAAGTGTTGCTTAGCTACCTGTTTTTGAGACTGTTCCCATACTTACACTGCAGCACACATTCGAAAGATCAACTAGACAGTTTCCAGAACCAGTGCATAATACCCCCTCCCATAGCACAATGGCAGATGTTTTGGACTCATCAAAATGGGCTGTAGGCCCTTGATAACCCATCAGAAACTTGACTGACAAGGGCATGACTGTGGGTTTTATGTATTAAAGTGCCTGGAAGGATGGTGCTCATAGGTACAACTTTGTTTTCTTTCAAGTCTGCCTACATAGCTATTTTAATAGGCTGAGGTCAGTCACCATATTGAAGTGGCTACCTAACCAATACTTCTTCAGGGTACTGAAGTTTCACTTTATTGTAAGCATTCTCTGTCAATGCCTGATTATCTTCTTCCTGCATTACTTGACATCCTTAAAGTACATTGGATGTTCCCCACCTCCTTGAACTACCTACAATTGTACTGGTTCCAAATCTCACTCTGATGCATTGGTATATAGGATAAACTCTTCATTAAATAAAGAGTCAGTAGCACTGGTTCAAAACATAGGCTTACTTTTAGTTCATTAAATGCACTGTCTTCCTCAAGAAACCATGGCATCTTGACAGGATTTGTCCCTCTTTTGGCATTTGTGAAAGGGCAAGCACTCATCAGAAAATTAGGCAAAAACTTTCTGCAGTGCCCAGTTAGGCCAAGAAAAGCCTTTTACTTGTCATTCAGTGGAGGGTGCAGGCCATTTTATTTTCATTGCTTCTATTTTTTATAGTTATGATCTTGCCCACCCCTTATCATAATGCACCTTAAGTACTTGACTGCCACTATTCACCATTACGTTTCTTAGCACTTGCAGTTCAAGCCAGACTGCCTTATGGATTCTACCACAGTCTATACTTCTGGCAAATGAGACTGCGTTCACTGAATGAATGGCCACATCATCCAAGTAAGCAGCATCACATTGGTAATGGCATCTCTGAACTGTATCCACCAGGCTCTGAAAGGTGCCTGGGACTTCATGAAGGTCAGATGGATAACACTGTGTACTGGAATAGTCTAACAATGGTTATAAATGCTGTTTTTTCTTCAGTAACATGAGTAAGTGGTATTTGACAGTATCTGTCATCAAGCCCAGTACTGTAAAGTAGTTGGCCTTTCCGAGGATCTCTATTAATGTATCAGTCCAGAAAATGGGATAGCGATCAAACTTTGACCGATTTGGTTTCCTTTACTTACTGCAGAATATTATCCTATATCAAGGTTAGGTACTAGTGACGCTGAGCTGCTCCGTTCACTTTTTAAGTCACTATTACATATATTTTTAACATCCCTGAGCTTCTTTTCTTTGCAATCATTTCTGTGATAACTTCACTTCAGGTCCATGTGATGTTCTCTCCGTTATGTTTCCCACTTTTTCCAAACACACCCCATAATTTTTTGAGGGACGTTATCTTGCTACCTCCTTTACCTTCTAAATGTGGATTTAAGTGTTTTATTAAGCATCACTTCTAATCCATTAGTCTATAGCTGGTACAATGATGCTTTGAACTGTCTGAATTAAAAGCACTGACACAACTTTTGCAGTACCCGTGACAAAGGGGGAGTACTTTGGCCAATTAAGCATCTTTTAGGGATACAGATCCTGGAGAATAGCAGTAGCAGGTTATTGGCAATAGCTTTTGCATTAGGTTTTAGCTAATGATACTGCTCCTGGAAATCTGATTTCATAGTCCATTATAATTAGTATGTATATATATATATATATATATATATATATATATATATATATATATATATATCCTGGCGTCCAGAGCAATACAGTCAAATTATACTTCTCTGACAGGCACTGGATCAGATTTTAACATCCAGGATGCAATACAGTTTTTTTGGCATTCTAGACAACAAGTACAGAAGGTTTCTATCTGTTTTACCAGGCATGTAAAATATGTCTAGTACTCTTTCATTCATTTGTTCCCTTCCCAGGTGACCTCCTAACAAAGTTATATTAGCTAGCATCATTACTGTACTGCCATTTCTTCCTTTCCTTTATTTACACTGTATTATAAGAGGTCAACTTTAGCACAAAATAGAGCTAAGAAGTAATGGAGCTTCTTGATCACGCTCCTATTCTCTTGCACTACTGATATTATTGCCCGCTGTGTTTTTTTAAACTTTAAGTCATTTTACTAACTCAGAGTTATCCTCCTTAGCATTCTGGCTGGAGGAGAAATGTACAGCTTCTTCCCAGAAGAAAGAAACAGTGATTTAATTCTTACAACTAGATCACTTAAATAGCAAAATACAATATGGCTACTTGCTGCAGTTTCTGAAAATAAAAGTTAAAAGAGCTTTGAACACTTTCTCCAACTGTTGTATGTTCAGAATGAAAACAATATAAAATATATTCATACTGAAAAACAGCTTAAATGGATTCAAACTGATAAAAAGGATTTAAAACAGATAATAAAGAAAAAACTCTCGAAGTGCTTATTTCAGTTGTTGTATGTCTTAGAACAAGCTCAAACAAGCAGTCAATGAACACACAAAGGTACAAAGGCTTGAGAAAAAGCCTTTGTTGATGTCCATCAAATTTAAGCTACAGAAGCTATACAATGCAGACTCCATACTGTCTTACTGATATAAATAATGTAGGTCAACCATGAGGCAACCAGTACCTATTAACTAATGGCAAACACATACAATGCAGCAACAGACACAGCATGGACAAGGACTTTTGAACCAAATCTTCTTTACAAATCAAGGTATCTCTGCTGAAATTCCTAGTGGATTATAATCAGGTGTATGATTACAACAGATTTATTATGTTTTTGAGACATGGATACAGGAAAAGTGAAGCTTGACAGGTGAATCTTGGTATCTGTGTCAAGAACACATAATGGGTGATGATCTGTGAGACCCAGTCATTTATTTATTTATATTGTTTTTTACTGGGGTAACACACTGATCACTATAGACCATTTGCAGGCATGGCCCAGAGTGAAGAGATTCACAAAAAAAGAAAACAGAACAAATTCATAAACTTAGTGTAATCAGAGAAGGTAGATAATCCCATAGAAGATTCATACAATATGTAAATATTTTCATGGTAGAAAATCAAATATGAATTAATTTTAGTGGTAAATATGAGAAGAAAGCAACATCTGAAAACAGAGGATCAAAGTAGAAGTGATGCAGAAAAATATGGAGTTAGGTTATGTGTCCTGTGGAAAAACACTTACAGTCATATTTTTGATGAGGATGTCATTTGAGTTGAGCTCTGAAGGTGGGGAAAGGTTGGGAAAGAGGAGATTTATTTAAGGTGAAGGGAGAGGGAGTGCCAGAGGTTGGGTGTTAAAATGGAGAAGGCATGGTTGGTACAGTGCAGTTTAATTTCAGGTGTCTGGAGTGAGAGAGCTTAGAGGGAGAAGTTGTGGAGGTTGCAGGGGTGGTTTTATTATGGAATTTGGCTGCAAGAGGTGGAAAGACATCTCATTGAAGTAGTTTGAAAACAAGACACCTTAGCAGTAGCTCAACTCTGTAGGAGACTAGCAGCCATTTGGACTTGGAAAGGGTGATGCAGTGGTGTTCCTGAGAGGAAGAACTAGAAATTAATCAGAAAATGTTGTTTCAATGGATTGTAGAGTGAATGTTTTTTTTTAGAGGCTGTGGCTATGATGGGAAGCTCATATTTAAGTTGAGCAAGGAGGACTCCTTTACTTATTCCAGCTCCAATTGGTCTCAAGAGAAAGAGAGATATTTTCCATGACCAGAATAAAAGAGCACTAATCTTTTCTCCTGGTGTTTTCATTGTGGCTTTGGAAGTTAAGTGACCGTTCTAGCCATAAACCTAAGTATTTAAAGGATGTGATTGTTTTTATTGGACAACCATCCAGATTTGTGATGTTGAGATTGTATGAGTCTTTTTCCACTTTTATGAGGTTCCAAATATCATACTTTTTGATTTAGGCCGGTTTAGGAGTAGCTTATGGTTATTTAGCCAAGAATTAAGGGAATGGAGGTCAGACTTGAAGCTGGGCTTGAATAGTTAAATATGAAGGACTAGACTGAGGAATAATGTTTTCTGCATAAAGAGCAGTTGGAAGGTTAAGGAAATCAGAGGCAGCTTGTTAATAAAGACTGAAAACAAAACAGGGGCAAGTATGGATCCCTGGGGCACTCGTCTGGTAAATAGTGCTGGTAGTGATAGGGATGTACCTAATTTGACTCTAAAATCCCTATTTGTTAAGAAATGTTGGAACTAGGTGACAGTGTTGGAACTAACCCCAATTTCTTGGAAGAAGTGAAGGAGCAAAAAGTGATCAATTAGATTAAAAGTTTTGTTAAGGTTAATGAATAGAGTTCCTGAAAAGTTTCCTTTATCCATATTAAGAGGGATCTCATCTGTAAGTGACCATAGTGCTGTCATTGTGCTCTGGCCAGCCCAGAATCCATGCAGTTTAAGAGTGATGTGGTAGTACTGTTGGATAAAAGTGGACAATTGGTTGTTGACTGGCTTTTCTAGTATTTCTCCAAGTGTAGGGAGGAGGGAAATAGGGCAGAAGTGGGAGATATTTATTGCCTGAGGCTATTTGGGAAGGGGTTAATCAGAGTAGTTTTCCAGATGTCTGGCATTATATTTTGAATTAAGCAGAGGTTAAAATATGTAGAAGTGATGTGGTAAGGAAGTCTTTGCAGAGTGATATAAACCAAGGAAGTAGGTTGCCTGCACCAGGGGGTACATACAAAGGTATTTTCTAGAACAGGAACAAGTTCTTTGTGTGCAATTTCCTTAAAATAATGATTTATTTTATTGCACAGAGCTTTATCTACTCCCTTTACTACCAGATACAGAAAAAAGTGTAGGAGTGCAAGGTGTTTTATATGCTTTCACTGCCTTTGAAAAGTAATGAAACAGGTTAGCATTGTCAAACAGACAGCAAGGCAGAAATAAAGTGTTCCTCTGTTCAGACACATGCAACAAGTTGAACATCCACTGAGGTATCTTACTAAAAGGATACAAGGCCTAAAAATGTGTCCTACATGGGCAGACTCAAAGCCCTGTCAGTATATTCATTATCTTATAGACTGTGGGCCGCGGTGGTGGTGCTGCGGTAGCGTTATCGCCTCACAGTAAGACGCTGTCCAGTTCAATTCTCAGCTAGAGCGTCTTCTGCATGGAGACATGCATGAATGGGCATACCTTCGTTGAAGGTTGTGCATCAGGGCTGGTAAATCGGCATGTAAAAATAAACTACCAATCATTAGCGGTCCGGAGTTCCGCTGTAGCGACCCCTAACCGGGAAAAGCCGAAAGACTCAACAACAACAACATAGACTACTAAGAAGTGACCTGTGTCTGGCATACAAGGTATCCTCTGACCCAATACTGATGGATATACTGTACATCAGCAAGTCAAATGGCATCAAAAATACTCAGTCAAGGGATTTACAGAATGGCTTGGAGGGGCAGGTAAATCCCATAGGGGGCACAACTGCTCTGGAACAGGCTACTTACCCATATAAAACAAAGATCATCCCTATCCATATTCGAGCACAACTTGGATTGATGGATGAGAAAGAGAAGATTCACCCAAGGACTGTCCCCTATACTACTAATGGACAGAAGCAGTTCCTCAATGGTTTATACAAACCATTGTGTCCCCTCAAACTAACTATGGTATGATCCCAGTTATTCTCATTTGGGGTGATGTATAATTATCAACAGTGGGATGGGTAAGGCCAATTTTTAACTAAATGGGTTAAGTAAAGTTGAGTACAAAAAGGTAAATTATCTAGGCTTAAAATGGCATGCAAGGACAGCTAGTGTAGTACTTACCTTTGAACCTATGAGTCTATGAACCTTTGAAGAACTAAGGACTTTAAAGGTTGTTAGACAACTCATTCTGTCACACCTTATATTTATAGGTGTGGCAACATGAAGTTGTAATGGCTTTTGAAAGCTGTTTTCCCTTCTGCTACTGTTCTTTGCCCACCAACACTGTCATCTGTTCGGCCTTAGTGAGAGGCTTGATCTTAACAAGGAAACACCTTTCTGTTGTAGGAAAGATATTTAATAAGCTTGTCCTTTTCCCCAATATCGGAGCGTAATAGCAACACTCCGTGCACTTCAATATTTTGTTATACACTCTAACAAGCACTGACTAATTCACTACATGAAACAAATTACACAATCACTCTTGAGATAGCAGAGCATGAAGCTTTGCACATTTGGCATCATGGAAAATGATCAAATGGAAACTACAGTGGTATTAAAATTACCCCCCTCTGTCTTCTGTAACTAATTGACTGCAGCTTATCATAACAGATTATGTTCCATTTTTTTTGTACATAAATGTATTATGCACTATCACTGCATCCACACCACTTTCCTTAGTCTGGATCTAAAACATTCAGAATACAGCCTACAGCATAAATCCATGAGAAAATAGTGCATACAAAACAGAAGTGAGCAAATTATATCAAAATGCTTTAATGGATTAATAAATAGTTATGTAACACACAAAAGCTCTCAATTTCAGATGCCAAAAATATACATAAATGGGTCTACTTTGACCCATTGAAATTACGTTTCAATGAAACGTAAACAGATAAACTCTTTTTCGCGAAAGTGCATTTTCATGAAAAAGCACTTTTGCGAAATGGAAATAAACTGAAAAAAACCCCACAACATTAACCACATTTATGCAGGGGGGCAAGCCCCCCTGCACCCACCATATGGGGGATTGCACCCCCACACCCCAACTACATTTATATTCTCACTCTGAGATCGCACTACAGTGGGGAAAAGGGAATATTCCCGTATCCCCACTGTGCCATGATCTAAGCAACAGCCCCCATTGCTGTTAGCTTAGTTGCCTTTTCGTGGAAGTGCATTTTCATGAAAATGCATTTTCTTGAAAAGGAGTTCACCTGTTTACATTTCGTTGAAACATAATTTCGATGGGTCGAGGTAGACCCACATAAACATATAAGTATTAACTGATGTCAGAATTCTAAAGACATTTCGAATGCATCAAATGTCATGTTAAATGTTTGTTCCTCAAATATAATAATATTTGTTGGCAGGGAGGGCTATCATCTTATTTTTGAATTCTTTCAATCATATTAAAGAATTGGTTAAAATCTTTCTATTCTCTACGGCTTTCTAAGTGCCATCTCTGAGTACAGTTTATATAGATATCTAGCAATTTGGCTTGTCCAGTTCCTCATCTTTCAGGACCACTGACAAACTTAGGCCCAAGATCAACTACTTGCCATTTTGGACACAAAGACTGTCTAGATTTCTTTCTTTCCCTGTAAGAGCTGCCATAGGTAAACGAGTCCTACTTCCCAAATGGAATATGGATTGCCTCTATTTGCCACAGCCCCACACAAAAACACAACAATATTTCAACCACTTTGTGACAAATTCTGCTACTTCATCACCAATACTCCGAGTATGGAACATCACTGTGTTATCCTATCAAAAGCCAAACCTGTATCAGTTGAAGGCAGTCCAAGCATTTGCAGATCTCCTGCTCTTCAAATTGATTAACCAAAGCACCCTACCACTACATAACATGAAATAACCACCCTGTACTACAACCTCAAAAGCCATGCTAGAGCATGACTTAACATTTCAAACCCCTCACCTCTAAACTTCACTGCACTGTTCACAGCTTGTCAATCCTAGCTCCAGACATTGTCAATCCCTGCCTGAACATGTAACTGAAATATCAGAACACTCTTAACTTATGACCCCATCTCAATCAATTTCTGAAAGAAAAACATGAAATGTAACTGTCCGGGAATGTCACATATCTAATCATATCCCTTATTGTATCTATACATCACTCCTTACTTTGACATCACTTCAGTCTTCACATACTCACATTACAACAAATCCTCTTGTAAATATATTTAATACATCTGTGCATACATATCTCTTTTCCGTATGTACTTCCCCCACTACCAGTTGGACCCCTTTATAAGTCCCTGCATATTGCACTGTTATGTTGTTCTCATTCCATTAGTGCCCAATCTGAATTAGGTTTATAGCTTCATAGATACATAGTAGGCTATTGAGCTGTATCTTAACAAGCCTAGCCTTACATGCACATGGTATTTTTAGCCCTTTTATTTTGCATACGCTTAACCCAGAGACAGACAGACAAAGATATGTTATTACATTTAATTGTTGCTCCTATTACTTGTTTATGGACCTGTAATTATACCACAACATTTTGCTAGAACACATTGTTATCTCTTTGCATGTATGTGTAATGCTCTTGAGCACATTGCTGTACCAAAGATTACCTTACATTTCTTGCATTTGTATTGTATCATCTGTATGTGATGTCTTACTTGCACTCTGTTGTAATATTCATTACATCTGGGATGGTCCTGATTTTGATTATTTTATGTATTTCTTTATTTGTTTTGTTTATCAGGAAAGTCCAGCTGGGGACAAAGCCCATTTTGTCTTGAAGGTTCCATATGCACAAAGTTACAGAACATTATATTCTATTACATTTTCACATTTTTGTTCAAATGTTAAGAAACTATATGTACATAATTGTAATACATACAATGCATAAATAATAAGATGTAGTAATACAAAAAATCTTCTGAATATACTTAATACATTTCAGAAAAGTAATACATTGCAGGAGGTTTAACCAATGGTACACTTTCAGTACTAAGGTGGTTCAACAGCATTTTCGAAGCAGTACTTGTTAGCGGTAGCATTTTTGCCTCACAGCAAGAGGTTCTCCTGTTCGATTCACGGCTGGAGTGCCTTCTGTGTGGAGTCTGCATGTCCTCCCTGCAGTTGAGTGGCCTCCAAAAGACATGCGTGGATGGGCGTGCCTTCGCTGAAGGTTGGGTGTCGGGCTGGCAACTCGGCACCATAAAAAATCTACTGCCAATCATTAGCGGACTGGAGTTCCACTGTGGTGACCCCTAATTGGGAAATGCCGAAAAGACAAACAGCAACTTGTTAGCTGTGGACTGTAACAGCAGCATAGCCAAGAGATTAGGAGCAGATATTTTAGTTTAGTTATTCTTGACTAGTGCTCAACCCCAGTAAACAAACAAACAAACACATATAACAGACATGAAGAGGCACATTCTAAAAGAGGGTTTTATACCTAGAATAAAGCATTCAGGATGCTCCTGAAAAGTGACGCTTTTCAGTAAAACTACTTTTTAAGTGATTTTAGATTACTGTTATTTCAGGAAACTGTCCCTATCACATGGTAAGCAGCATGGACAGCTGTCCAAGACTGTTTTTCAAAATCATAAAACAGAGAAAGCAGAGGAGAATATTTGGACATTGTCAAAGCTAGATGACTTTAAAACACATCTGGATTAAATATAAGAGGTAAGAGAGAAGACAGGAGAGCCCACATTGGGTAGCTTTTTCCAAATGCTGACCACCTTGGTAATTAAAGGTAAGATGACCTACCATGAAAACAATGTGCACAACAGAGTCGATAACATCAGCCATCTCAAACCTGACAGAGCTCTTTGCTATTCTTTTATTCTGCCTTTTTGAAGTTATTGATACAGTCAGAATTTGCTTGCAGATTCCTAAGTGCTGTTTTGGCTGAAATCTCAAATAACTGATTTGAAGTAATGGTGGAGAAGTTATATATTCAGACAGTACACTTCTGTTTTTTTTTTTTTTTTTTTGAAAGAGAAAATCAAAGCAACAGAGATCAGGCTTAGCTTTCTTGTAGTTATAACAACTACAAAAAGGCTGTTTCATAGAAGATTTCAGCTTTTTTACATTGTTATTGTCTTCTACTGCCAGGCAAATTAAAGATATTCTAAAGTAAAGTAAGGATGCTCACTAATATAGACAATGCTGAAAAATGCCTAGATTCTGTGGAAAAAATATGGTTTGGCTCGGGGAAATATTGAAGTCCAGGTCAGACAGCTGTGTTGATGTCAGAGTTCAATTTTTAGGTAAGAAAGCAGTACAATGAAATATCAAGGAACATTGGTAGAAATAGTGGAATGCAGAGGAAGAAACACAATCTGTAGAAAAAAAAACAGTTCTTCTTTATATATAATTCAGGTAATCCAGAAGACTTATATGAAGTCTGGTATACCACCTATGATCCAGGGGGTGACAGGACTAACAAGAAACAGAGTATAAACATTTAAACCAGATAAAATCACTTATGTTAAAAGATCTAGGAGAGTATCTCTCTCTCTCTCTCTCTCTCTCTCTCTCTGATACCCTTCCTGTGGGAGGACTAAAGATACCTTGTTGAAGTTTCCAGTAGTTTAGTCAGTTAAGCAGGTAGATGGACGAGTGTTCTTGATGTCCTTCCATTTCACTGTTGCAGTACTCATTACAAAAGGGATCCCCTGCCAAGGACAGCCTGTCATCCGGCCAGTATACCAAAGCCTTTAGGTTGTTTTAAGGTACGTCATACAACGGGAGCACTGCAGAATCCTTAAAGCCCAAAATCCTGAAGACCAAAATCCTGAGACCAAAATCTTGAATGTTCAAAATACTGAAAACTCAAAATCCTGAAAACACACAGGATACCAACACTTACTATATTCCAGCAAAAGTACAAACTGAAACAAATAAAACACAAATCATATTACTCTTCTCCAAGTATATACAGGGGGGCAAGCCCCCCTGTACCCCCCATATAGGGGGCTCCACCCCTCCAAACCCTCTGCTCTTTAAATATATCAACTATGATATTGCACTTAATGTAGTGAAGTGCAATCTCGGAGTTGATATATTTAAGTAGCAGGGGGGTGGGGGACACAACCCCCCATGGGGGTGCAGGGGGGCTTGCTCTCCTGTGTATAGTTGAAAGGTAATATGTTTCTGTATGCACTTGTGCTGAAATATAGTAAGTGTTGGTATCCTGTGTGTTTTCAGGATTTTGAGTTTTCAGTATTTTGAGTTTTCAGTATTTTGAACTTTCGAGATTTTGGTCTCAGGATTTTGGACTTCAGGATTTTGGGCTTTCAGGATTCTGTAGCTCTCCCCATGCAACACATGTATGCTCCTCATGTAACTTAGGGCATAAAGGTGATGTCTGCATGTACCATCGCCAGAACTTCTTTGCTTCTACTTTAAATGCCATCTCTTGACTGTCAGTCTGAATGGCCACTCCGTCGCTGGTTCACCAAGCCATTGCAGATAAGTGCCCCATTTTGGTTTTATTTTACTTATCTTTCTTTCATTATAATGCCTCTTATGGGGTTTCATGTCATCCAGTAAAGGTAAATGCCAATGTGGGAGACAGATTCTCCATAAAGACCACCATGGACAGTGTCTGTTTTGCCTTGGAGCTTCGTATGACTATACGTCCTGCTCTATTTGTCAATCCTTTGTTCCTAAGACCTTTCATAGTAGACTTTCTTCTTTGGTGCTTTATCTAAAAAGCAGCATCTTAAGCTTCTAGCTAAAGATACAATGGAGGGGAACATCCTACTCTGAGGGGCAGCTGTCTGTGAAGAAGAAGGCCAAGACATGTAGGCCAAAATCTTCTGCTGTTCAGTCTCCACTAGATATATCTCCCAAGGTGAGTGAATACCCAGAGGTTCACCTGGATTTATCATTTATTCCTCTGCCATGACCGGGTTGGAGGCCAGCAGGGATCTGACTTTAAGCACATTCGAGAAGGCTTTGCAGATGCCTGAGTCAGATGTTCAGGGAGAACCATGGCTGATTATCTCTGAGGAGCCTACGAGGTTCCTCAAATCTTAGATAAGTAGTCCCTGTTACCATTATTTAATGTCATCCTGGTACAGAGCCTTCTAAATTCTATAAGGTGGACATCCCATTGAAGAAAAAGCAAAAGACTAAACATATTTCTCCTGCCCCTAAGAATCCATAGAGTGAATAGAAACCCTTTACTTAGGGCTTGTTTAGTGCTTTGATGGCTGTAAAACCTCCTCAGGGAGTTTCTATTCCAACAGCCCCTTGGTCCTCTACCCCCTTTAAAAGACCCAGCAAACAGGATTCCTCTGAGGATGAGGTGGATTCAGATGACAAATCCCTTGCTTACTCTTCACAGATTCCTTCTCCTTTAGACTATGGGTCAGAGGAAGAGGAATCTGCCAGTCCTGATACTTCCTTTGAACAGATTTCTTTTAGGACACTATCTTTAGGATGATGGAGTTGTTTAAATGGGACTGTGCTCAAGTTTCTGAGATATACAAAATATATTATGGATTGCTGTAGATGGATTTGCCAAGGCCTTCTGCTGTCCCTCCTGTTTTGGCTGCCTTGTTGGATGCATTTTCTAATGCTTGTAAGATACCAGACTCTTAGCTCCTTGCCTCACAAGAAGCCTGATAGATTTTATAGTGTGCCTGAGGACTGTAAATTCTTGTACAAGTGTCCTTCTGCTGACACCTTGGCGGTATCTGTAGCTTCTGACAAGCCATCTCAATTGCCTCCTTCTCCTAAGTTACTGCCCTCTGATGAAGACAGGACCATGGAGAGGCTAGGTAAGAAGGTTTATACCTCTGCTACCTTGGTTTTTAGGACTGTTAATTATCAGACCCATATGTCCAGGTAGTTGCTGGCTCTCCTATCCCAGGCCTATCAGGTTATTTCTGATCTTCCAGACTCTGAGGATAAAACTTCAGCCCTTTCCCTTTTAGGGACTTCTTCGCAGGTAGCTCATCATTCCATCAAGTGTAGTTATGCTGCAGCAGATGCTTCCTCTAGGACTGCTGCCTTTGAGTCAGTGATAAGAAGGTATTCTTGGCTTTGGCTTCAACCTTTGCCTGATGATATTAAGGCTAAGTTGATAGGTACCCCTCTAGATTATAAACACTTGTTTGGAGAAGCTGCTGCTGCTTTGTCTAAGGATAAGGGCAAGACATTAAAGGAAATTAAATATGTGTTTGTTTCTCCTATGATTAAATTTCAGAGGAATTACCCCAGTAGGTCAGCTTTTGTCTTTAGGCAGTCTTGCCCTCCTCCTAAGGCTAAAAAAGGTGGTAAGTGGGCTCCTTCTGTGAAGACTAGTCAGACTTCTGTGCCTCAGAAGTCTCATTTTACTGATAAACCAGGTACTGTCTGACTATCCTATTCTTCCCAGCCACTTTCCTCTTTCACCTTGCCTCCCCCTTTCTCTCTCTGCCTCTTTGGGTACAGATTATTCAGAATTCCTGGGTTCTGTCCAATATCTGACAGGGGTATTTTATGGCTTGGAAATCCCTTCCCCCTTTTATGGGTATTCCTCAGTCCCCTCTGGAAAAACTCTCTTTTCTAGTGGTGTTTCAAGACCTTTTCACTCAGGGTACTATTCAAAAGGTGCCTGTGTCCCAAAAGGGAGGGGTTTTACTCCAGGTTGTCTGTAGTACCCACAAAAGAGGGTAATTAAAGACCAATTCTAGACCTCTCTCATCTAAACACTTTTCTGAAGGTGTGAATATGGTCCCTTCAGACTGTTCCCTCTTTTGCTTCTTCAGGCTTATATGGTGTCTCTGGATCTCAAGGATACTTATTTCCATATGCTGACCCATCCCCTTTTCAGGAAGTTTTTATGTTTCTCTTTTGATTTCTGGAATTTTCATTTCTCTGCTTTGCCTTTCTACTGTCCCAAAGACATTCACCAAAGGCCTCACTTCTGTAATTGCTTTTTGTAGGCTTCAGGAGATCTAAGTCTTTCCTTATTTGGACAGCCTCCTGTTTCAGACAACCTCTCCAGAGATACTTTGCAAAATGTTCATTGGGCCATTTCCCATCTGCAAAGCCTGGGGTTCGCAATAAACTTCAAAATGTCTTTTCTGACTCCTTCTTTAGACAATGTTTTTCTGGGGTGCAGGATGCAGACCGTGCCTATGCTAGCATTCCTGCATCCTCCCAAGGCCTTAATACTCATTGCTTTATTTCAAACTCTTCTTCCTCTGGCCTATATGACAGCCAGTGAGTTTCTAAGAGCTCTGGGCAACCACCATTCCTATGCTCCCTGTTGGCAAGTTCCACATGAAAAAGTTTCAGTGGTTTCTGAAGTTGGTTTGGCTTCAACATGTGCATCCCATAGAGTTTGTAGTTCTTTTACCTTGTCTCAAGAAGAAACTTCAGTGGTGGATTCAGCAGTTGTCTGTAAATACTGGGCTCCCTTTTCATCCCCCTCTTCCCTCTCAGGAGTTGTTCACAGATGCTTCAGTTATGAGATGGGGGGCAGCTTTTGGCTCCCTAACGTTGCAGGGGCTGCAGTCACCTCATCAACAGAAAGACCATATCAATGTCAAAGAGATGAGAGTTCTTTTTCTGGATCTTTAGGTTTTTCATTCTCTCTTCTCCCTGGGACCTGTCATGGTGTTTATAGAAAATAACACAGTGACATGGTATGTAAACAAACTGTGGGGGGGGGGGGGCAAGATCGTTTTCTTTTGGGTTGGCTCTCCTGGTGTGGGAACTTGCTATTCAGTATCAAGGGACTCTTCATGCTGTTTACATTCCCTCAAGTCAAAATATTGTGGCAGACAACCTAAGCAGTTCCTTAACTCAATCCCATGAATGGATGCTTCAGAGGGATGTGTTCCTGGACATTGTCCACCAATGGGATAGTCCTCAAATAGATCTTTTTGCCTTCCCTCTGAATAGACAACTTCCTCTTTTTTGTGCCAGAGTCCCAGATCCTCTGGTTTGGAAGGTGAATGCCCTATCTTATTCTTGGAAAGGGATATTTATTTATTTATACTTTCCTTCTCTTCCCCTCATTCCAAAAGTCTTGTTCTAAATTCAACAGGATGCTCCTAAAACCCTGTTGGTGACTCCCTTTTGGCGGAGACTGCATTGGATCTCTCTTCTTCTGCATTTACCCAAGGACAATCATCACACGTTACCTCACAGAGTGGACCTAAACAGAAAAGACAAGGGATGTCTCATCCAGCCCCACCTGTCCAGTTTTCAACTGACACCATGGGTGGTAGAATTTTGATTCCACATAGAAACCTTTTTTCTGAGGACATGCTTAGGGTCCTGCAGAAGGCCAGGAAACCTAGTACTAGAAAATTCTAGTTATCCAAATGAAAGAGGTTTTCTGTGTGGTATCTATCTTGTAACATGGATCCACTTTCTGTGGATGTTCCTTTGCTTCTCTCTTATCTGTGTGAATTGCCCAATGATGGGTTGGCTTACTCCTCTGTTAAGGCCCACTAACCAGGTGTCTCTGCTTGTCTGCCTTTATCTCCT